>NC_056732.1:1325129650-1325404650 GCF_019279795.1 Protopterus annectens
CATCTTGACACCTGGTCTGAGTTCTTAGGCCACAAACTGCATTATTTAGCAATCTAACACCTGCTCAGAAACTTACAACAGTATAAGTCATTTCACACGTATACTCTAACAGAAACCAGAGCAATAAAGCACATTCCACATCTAAATTCTGGTAATAAACTTTAGCCTTAAAACAATGAGCATGAAACCTTCATCCACACTCAGTGAAGCAGAATTCTAACATGAAAGGGTCACAACATGCTTCACTGGGCCAGTAGAGTGCAATGTTGTCATATATTTTGCAGTTCCACATTTCACAGTATTCTTTTACACTCAAGAAAACATGCCTGTATTTTTACATTTATTTACAAATGCCAGAATTATATATCAAATTCTATTTAATTAGGCTGGCAGCCTTCGCCCATCTCTCCCCAATTATCACAGGGTCTATATTACATAATCAAAGAGACACTTCTTTGAATATGTAACCATCGACCCATAAACACCGAAATGCGAAAACCGCGAATGGCCAAAACTGCAAACCTTTTCCTAGGGAAAAAATTCAGTTGGCCGTTCTCAGAGTTTACCCATTACCCAAACGTAGAGCGATCTCGGAGTTGGTATATTTAGTTGGGGGTGTGGGGGGCACAGCCCTCCATGTCAGAGGGTATGTTAAATTACATTTGAAGTATTTGTCTTGTTTCTATGGCCCCACAAATTTTTTCCCTAGGACAAATTTTGTGTTTTTTGGCCATTCGCAGTTTTCGCATTTCGGTGTTTAGGAGTCAATGATTACATATTCGGAGAAGTGTCTCTTCAATTATGTAATATAGACCCTATATATATATATATATATATATATATATATATATATATACACACACACACACACACACATATCTATACATATATATATATATATATATATATATATATATATGTGTGTGTGTGTGTGTATGTGTTTGATATAGGTATAAATATGTGTGTGTATATGTATATATATACACACACACATATATATGTGCATACACACACATAGATTCATAGGTTCATATTAGGTTCATAGGTGTGTACTAGGCTAATGGCAATGGAGCCTTTACAAGCGTAGCACAACAAAATTGCCCAGGCACCATGCCATCTGATGTTAATTCACAGTGCCCTTATCCAGTAGGCAACTGGAATGATCCTTGGAGTGAACTTTCTGTTACCCATCCATTCGTCAAGATTTCTCTTGAAGAGAGCCAGCGAGATGTTGGTCTATATCATTTATTTATATGTGGTGTATATCATTAAAATAAGTACTGCATAGATTGACAACAGTGTCCTTAAATTCTAAAAAAAAAAAAAAAGCCCATCAAACAACCTAAATTTACTCTACCCCCAACTACCATGATCTTCTCAACTTAAAAAAATCCTCCTACTTCCTGATCCTGCTAAACTACACATCCCTCCCAGAACCTTGGCTCTAACCTTTAAAGTCCCTTCCCTAAATGTAAATTCTCTGATCACTCCTTTCTTATTCCTGAGACTTTCTGGAGTTCACCGTAGCGATATTACTAGCATATGCTGGTACGTTTAAAAGATGTGCAGTGATTTTGCCACAGTTCTATATGAAGCCAAAAATTCAACAGGAATCACTGAGGTGGGAGGAGAGGGCTGTGCTTTGTAATGTTTGCGTACTCTTTGCAAAAATACAGTGTGGTTGATGTGACAGAAAGTAGTTAGCTCTCTTTTCACAAGGCAGCAGTGCAAAGCAGTAAATTATTCTACTTACATGGAAAGGAGCCTGACATGGTAACTCAAACACAATTCTGTGCCATATGCAGCATTAGGTTTTCCTGCTTTTCTGATGGTTCCAGTTTGTTCTGAATATATGAAACTTACGGATTCTGTAAACTAATTTGCTGGTGATTTCTGTTCTGTGTCCTCTTCCAAAATTATTATTAAGCAGTATAGTTAAGCAGAAGAGAGCTCCTGGCCTTCTGTCCTCAAATAACACTATGTTAGGCTAGAAAGGTAGGAAGGAGGAGATGTGCACAGATGGCTAGAATGATTTTGAAGTACAGCTACCCACAGGTTCACTGTTGCATTTTCTACAGTCTTCTGAAGCGTGCTTTTTCCTTGTTTTTGCACCCAGCAGTACTCTAGCTTTGCAGAAAATAGGGCTGAGAGAAGCACTGCATGAGCGGCTCAGTTATTCTGCAACATTAAGCATGTTATACCTTATGCACTACAGAAGTAACAAGTTCCACCTTACCACAACCCAACACCAAACTTTCAACTTGTCACCCTGCTGTGTTACAAACTGGAGTCGTAATATTAACTTGATTTTAGCTGCCTATTCTGGCTGTATATGATGAATGCATGTTTATGTTATACACTTGTGGGTGAGGCAAAACACAAGGTCTACTCCAAGTTCAGTTAGCAAACCATGGTATCTGTTTTGGAGAATCTTTCATTCAGTAGTATTTAAAATAGGCATATCTGGCTGCAGTTTGTTTAACTGACACTAAATAAAATAAAGTCACTGGTGTTCCATTTTGGTAAGGCTTGAAAACTAGGTAATAATCAGTAAGAACCTGTTTATTTCAATCTTACTTTAAAGTAAGGCATTTGATGCAGGACTTAATGTAGTAAAGCATAGTAATACGGTATATCACATGATGTTTGTGGACTGAACACTGGCAGAAAATGATTATCACAGACAACAAGTACTGAAATGAATCAGTTTTCGTTTGATGTACAAGTGTGTCTCAAGATAATTTGTACTGTGCTTTAAGTGAACTGATAGCAGTCGCCTTTGTCAGCAATCCAGATATCGACTTCTGTGACATCCTCGTCTCTGTGATAGCTTTCTTATTGTAACTTGCCTTTTATTGTATCATTCAGTGGAAGCAGTGATTGGTATTTTAAAATATAAGTCAGAATTGCATGAAGGAAAGATTCATATCATAATGTATGTTTCATTGCACTTGCATCAACAGAATAATTAAAAGCTGGAGGATAGAATGTTACTTGAAGAAATCCAACTCGTGGCAAGATATGTTATAGCATACGTGTGTGGTTTCCATACACTGGGTGGTAGGTTAACACCATCACAGCTAGGTGTAAAAACGTGTTGTTTCTGGCTGCACTCCAATGGCAGGAGTATAGATCATTTCTTTGGACTTCTACTTCCAAGTATGGAAAGAGTGCTGCATGACTGTGTTGTCCCTAAAGTCATCTTCAGAGGATAGGTTCATAGGTTTCATAGGTTTGTACTAAGTTAACACCCACTTGGGCCATTTTTCAGCCCATCCATGCATCCCAAACCTGGCACCTTTAGTAAGTATAAGCAGGGACTTGGGAGATTAAACATTTATAAGCAAGAGCCTAGAAGATAAACCATTTACAGGTTGCCTTTGTACATTAGAGATGTAGGTGCCAAACCAGGAATTAATTTCCTATTCCCCATCCAGTTGTCCAAGTTGCACTTGAATTGAGTTAGGGAGGAACTTTGCTTCACATGGATGGGGAGCCTGTTCCATAGACGAGGTAGTCTCTGGGATACATACCTGTCTGTCCACCAGGTCCTATGTATATCATAGGCAAGGTTTAAACCACAATTTAAAGTCTCTGCTGGTACATTTAATCAGTTTTACACATAATACACCCCTAAACCATTCAGGCCACTCCCCTACCTTCTTAAAAATACACCACAAATACTCTAAGCTTTGTCTTCGGTCTCTTTGGCTTCACTATTTTCATGGAATGACTTTAGTAGTCATACCCTCAGAGCAGAAGCTTGCAATCCTCTACCTGTAAAGTTTTCTGTGATGCATTCTCCAGTCTTCCTCCTTTGGCAACATTGTTAAGGAAATTGTTTTTGTCACACTCCGGATTTTCTCATGAAGCATAGTTTCCTAACTAGGTAACAGCACAGATTCAACATCCACCCCCCACCCCCACATACACACACAAATGGACACTGTGACTGCAGAATTTCAGGTTTGAGCAGTAAAACCTTCAGCCCTGTTAGCCACAAGTCTCTCAACTCCATTGCATAGTCTTAAGTTTTACTGACGGCCAGCTTTGGTAGCTTGCTAAATGTTGTCACAATAGGCAAACCACTATGAAAGTAGGATCCAGTTTCTGTGATATTAAGAGTTTTGTTGTGGTGGAGTTCACCAAGATTACATCCTAATCCCTCCTACTTGTCTGTCTTTTCATTGCTACTGTGATTGTTGTTCCCCACATCTGCAAGCCTTCCTTTCTGTGGATGATGTACGCTTAATCATGTTCTCTCATGACTATACCTGCAGCAAATTTCACCTGTAGAAGACCTCTGCTCATTGTAGGCTTTATTCAAAGTATCTGTGTGGTAATACTTAGAAATCAAACTACATGCAGTTTGCCTCCAAGCAAATATTTGCAGCATCTGTTTACTTCTTCTTATGCAACTTGTTAGGATAACCCATCCTTCAAGTCCCATAGTTTAAATAAGTCCCATAGTTTAAATACGTTTAGTAAAAACTACAAGAAAGACACAGCAGAACTAGAGGTTTCATTGACTAATGCTTTATACCTCTTGTTATGAAGGCCTATGGGATATATGAAGAACAACCCTTATGGACATACCACTGTTTCAGTTACACAGGTTCTGAATGCCTGTGATGTTTTACTTTGTCTTTTCTAAGTCTTTACTGCTACATTCAGGTCAATAAAGTCAAACCCCACAAGCTTGTAGACATGCTGTCTTTTATCCTTTTCTGATCTTATCAGTACAGCTTAAGTGGATTGTTTGCCCATACTTTACAAACACACAGCTTAAAAACAAGCCCAGTGTCCTTGACATTATGGTGACTGCAAAATATCTCAAATAGCATGAGTTACCAAACCAAAGAGTAAAAATGTTACACAGACAAGCCATTTGGTAAACACTACATCAGCGACCCAGCAAAAGAAGAGTTTTTACTTTGTCATATCTTAAACCTCTTGTAGTGGAGACCCATGGGATATATAGAGATGACCCCTTAAGGACATACCGTGTTTTAGCTACATGGCATGTTTTGCCATTTTTTTCTGAGCTTGTCACTACACACGGGTCATCAAATTACTTGAAAGTGTACTGCAAAGGCTTATCAAGATGATATGGGGTATAGCAGGAATTGAAAAGGAGGAAAGGCCGAGACAGTGGGACTATACATGCTAGATGAGAGAAAGGAAAGGGGAAGTGAAGCTATATATTAACATCATTGGAGGCTGAATGATGTGTACAACTGGTAAGGAATGATGGCTTGAGTATGGAGTGAGAACATAGCTGGCATCTGAAGGTGGTCTCTTTAAGACCAGTGTGGTCTCTGATCCAACTCTAGAATGCATTGCTGGAGAGCGTGCTGGAATATAGGTTTAAAGGTGTCTGATGGAGGCAACAAATAGCAGTCTTCAGCAGTGACAGCTATGCAAAGCCTGCTGCAGCACAAAGTCAAGTATAATAGACTTTTTATGGCAGCTAGGCATGTTTTTGGACTTCTTTGTGGATTCATATCTGGGATTTGAATGCCTAGTACCAGAAAGACACCTGTAGTTGCATTATTCAATGTAAATATGCAGTATGACTGAAAAATTAAAAAAAAAATACTAAAATGTTTGTGCAGGGATTAAACTCCCTGTACCTTTTTTTTATTAAATAAGAATCATCTTTATTAAATTGTCACTCACAACATAGGCAATCATATGCATAAGTGAAAACAAACCGTATTGACATAATTTTAGTTGCAAACATTATACATCACTTAGAGTCTGTCCAGTCACTGTTGGTCAAACATTATGTGTCTATATTAAAATCACAAAACCTCACTTACGCAAATACAGAAACGTCGACACATATATAGCAAACCACGAAAACACCGAACATCCTAAAGTGCGAAATTCAAAATGTCGAATCATCATAGTTGGCCAACCCCACCACCCACTACGTACTACCTACCCAAACAAAATAAATAATCCACACTTCCCCGTATCTACACTTCACCCATATATCCCATATCCTAATCAAACATTCACTACACACAAATGTATCTAACTATAAACAAACAACATCCAACTACAGGAAAAGTATAAATTACGTATACATTCAGCTACACAACTATATTACTATACATACACTTAATATAACCCTACTTCTAACCCTAAAGTAAAGGTTGCATGTATTACTATGTATGCACTTACCTTAACCCGCACCCTAACCCTAAGGTCCGTAACTATTGCACACTTACGTTAGGGAGGTATACCAGATAAGGGCCAACTATGACGATTCAACATTTCGAATTTCGCACTTCAGGATGTTCAGTGTTTTCGCAGTTTGCTATATATGTGTCAACATTTCCGTATTCGCGTAAGTGAGGTTTCGTGATTTTAATACAGACCCAAACATTACATAGCTCATTCAAATCCTGCCTACTTTTAAATCAAATACCTTGTCTGCATGTATTGTGCCCACAATTTCCATTTTTTTATGTAATTTGCTCCTACCCTTTTCTAAAGATCCCATTTCCAGTTGTTTTATGTCTATTACTGTATTCACTACTTCTAGTACATTTGGTTTAGCCCACTGTAGTACTGTACCTCTTTACTTGCTTCAGTGTACTAACTCCAGAATCCCACAATAATGATGAAAAAAAGGCCATATACAGAAGTCTAGAGTGCATCTCCATAAAATCTGCTTTGTTTAGATAATTATTGTGTTCTAATCTTTATGTTATGTACTTAGTATAGTCAGAAGGATTGAAAATAATGGCATCTAATTGCCTTGAATCTTCCCTATTCTACAGTCTGTTTTTATTTCATTTTTTATCAATGTTTGTTTCACAGTTTGTTTAATGTTTTGTATTCTGTCAGCAAGTTTTATTTAAAATGTTATAGTGTTTCGCTGTTATTTTAAGATGAGAAAAGTGAACTACAAGCAGGAAGCCTTAACATGGCCATTTTCCCCTTCATGATAAGTGTTTCTGACTCTTAGACCATGCTATTGCTGTTTCCTGTTAGCGGAGCCCTCAGTTTGGAGGGCAGTCTCAATGGCAGACATGCATGCTAATGTGGCAATTCAGGGGAGCAGCTAATGCTAATTGGCCATCTGTTCTCCCCTGGAAATGCCATCTGCTCTCAATTTACTCTGACAACTAGTAGAGTTTCACTATTGGAAGAAAACATGAATGTCTTCAAAAAATGGCAGTCACCCCTTTACTCCTATGAAAGCAGTTGTGGTAAAGGTAAGTTTAGTAAAGAGGTGGGGGTAAGGGTTTACTAATGTGTGCATGTGTGAATGTGTGTCTGTAGAGGCAAAAGTGAAATAGCATGAATGTGTGTGTGTGTGTGTGTGTGTGTGTGTGTGTGTGTGTGTTTGTGTATGTCTTCTTGGTTGGTTGCAGTTGGGTGATTAAGTAGTGTCTGTCAGAGCACATGTGTGTGCATGTGTGAATGGGTGAATGCTTTCATGATTGAGATAGACTGTGGGTGGGGGCTTGTTTGTTGATGGGCGAGTGTATGTGTTTGCTTGGGAATGTCTGGTAGTCTGTGTGCATTTGTTTATGCGTATTGTGTCTGAATGTGTGTGTGTGGGGGGGTGTCAGTGTAGGAGGTTACCTTTGCCAAAGTGATGCATGGGCCACTAGGAAGAACACTACTGCTATCAGGTCTGACACCACTAATGTTAGCTAAAGTGAGAGTCAGAGACATGCCAATGAGCTGATAATGAAGTTTTTCTCATTGTGGCTATTGCTGTCTCTGATTCACATTGTCCTACTGTTGTTGAAATCAACCTACATGTGGTAAGCAAGTTCCATGAGTAGTTAGGATGTTTCAGAATTCTATGGATTACATTTTTTATGTTTGCTTTAACTTTTGTGTGAGTTTGTATTTTATTTTGTTTATAAATTCTTTATCTTTGTTTAAAATAGTATTCTACTAGTCATCATTTCATTTATGCATTGAAATTTTGTTTAGTGTATAGCATAGTTGTTTCTTCCTAAATTTTAACATTTGCTTGTTTGAATTTCATGTTTTGTTAAGTGTCTTGTGGTAAAGTAATACCATAAAAGTTCATCTGACTGGCATTGAAAGCCTATCCTGTTCCATTATGGAAAAGGTGCAATCACAAGTAATAAGACACTATAACTGAAGAGACAGTGTGGCACCCATCAAACAAAGACAACGTCGCAAACAACATTAAAACAGATTTCACTTGAACCAAAAGTACATTTCACACAAAAACTTACAAAAATACAGCATTCAAAGAAAATGACATTCAGTTTGATGGGCAAAACAACAATCATTTGATTTTACACTGTAATTTAGAGACACACTCCTAAACAGTGTCCAATGTGCATTTGTTTTAGCTGCATTACTTTTGTTTTATTTTTAATGTGCTGATTTTATGACTAGTAAATAGAAATAAAATTTTGGGACTAACATTTATCTAATTGCTGAGATTTACATAACAATTCATCTGATGATGACTACTGGAAAACCAACAGAAACCACAGGTAATGCGATTATAGAAAATAAGCTAAACACAGCTAGATGCTAGAGTCCATTTTCTGTTTCAGGTATGTAAAACTGACTACCTTTTTCATGTTTACTTACACACCACTGGGTTTCTACATAATAAGGCTTTTACCCAGTAATGTATAGAAGAAGTTTGCAAAAATACTAAACCACTTATTCTCTGATTCAGGAGCATTACCAAAATGAACTGGTGCATTAAGCCCAGATTTATTTTACAAAGAAGCAAAAGAATGTTTGTTTGTTTGTGTCTTCCGGCTTTTTCCAGTTAGGCGTCGCCACAGCGAAACTCCGGTCCGCTAATGATTGGCAGTAGATTTTTACGTACTGGCTTGCCGGGCCTAATGCACAACCTTCAACGAAGGAACGCCCATTCATGCATGTCGCTATACAGAAGACGCTCTGAGAATTGAACGGGCAACGTCTAACTGTGAGGCGACAATGCTACTGCAGCACCACCACCACCGCAGTTAAGAATGTATAAAAGGAATTTCCAAAACACCAAATCTGGGTTACCAGATGTCTTCTTTTGGAACAGTTTATGGAATTTGGCCTTTTCCTGCACAGTATTCTGCAAATGTTCAGGATGAGACAAATTAAGTTTATGTTTCTAATTATTCCACCTAACTATAAATGACTAGATGGTGCTCTGGAAATGCAGCAGCAACAACGTTGAACACATCAAACCAGCAATACAGCAAAACAACAGGAGTCAGCACAGGATCCAAAAGCAGGTTTATTGACTTCACTCTCTAGCGCCTCGGCCACAGTAAGCCTTCAAGGAGTAAACTATCAGTACTAAAACACACTTTATATAGTCACAAAAATCATTCAATTACATAATTAATTACATAATTAACCAATTAATCAATAAAATTGGTAAGCACCTAAAAACTAGATGACATTCTTCCAACTACATTCTGTATTCAAACCTCTAGGTAATAAAGTGTCAAATTTTAAAATAAAAGTAGTTTCCTTTTTCAAAAGTAGTCTTCCCACAACTAACTCATCAGGTTCTGCTTTAGCTACCTGTTGTAAAATAGTAGCTCTTAGGCTCTCACTACTGCCATTATGAAATTCACAAAAATGTAGAGCTAAAGGGCTCTCTATTTTTTTATTTCTTATATCCCTCAAATGTTCTAAGAGTCTAACTTTAAACATTCTCTTAGTTTGACCGATGTAGAATTTATTACAACCGCATTTGAGGGCATAAATTACTCTGTTAGTTCTACAATTATAAATGCCATCTAAATTAAAATTTTTATTATTAATTTTAAAAAAAGCTCTATGTATGTATGGACAAGCTTGACATTTTCCACATGGAAATGTACCTAGAGTCATTAACTGAGTTGGTATTTTCGCCATTGATTTAAAAAACTTGGTCCGTACAACCAAATCTTTGATACTTTTCCCTTTTGTATAAGAAAAAGTTAGTCTCTTCATCTTTAAATTCTTTAATTCATCAAAATTGTCTAAAAATTCCCAAAAATGTAATATATTTGATTTGATCATATTACTACAAATATTATATTTAGACACTACAAATAAATTATCTACACAGTTCATAGTTTTGTTAAATATAAAATTGCCTCTACTTTTTTGTTTATTAACTCTATCATATCTTAATTTGACAATTTTTTCAATATCACCTTCTACTAACTTTTTATCATAATTTCTTTTCAAGAACTTCTTTTTCGTTTCTTGAACTTCTTTAAAAAATTTCTCATCAGTATTGCATAAACGTGAGATCCTTAAGAATTCACCATATGGTAGAGCATTAATAACATGAAAGGGATGACAACTATCAGCTTTCAAAAAATCATGTGGCTCTCCAAATTTTCTGTGTAAACTAGTTAGAATGGGTTGACCATCGATACCCTGTACCTTTACATCTAAAAAATTAACTGTGTGGCCACACTGTAACCCATCAAAACAAATCTTAAATCTGTTTTGTTGAATCTCTTGAACAAAATTATGTACATAATTCTTCCCTCCTTCACATAAAAATATTAAATCATCAATAAATCTATAATACATTTTAACATATTTTTGTACAAATTCATTGTTATAAATACATTCTCTTTCCACAAGACCCATGAAAATATTTGCATACATAGGTGCAAAGGGAGCACCCATTGCTGTTCCCTGTTTCTGTTGAAAAATCAAGTTGTCAAAACAAAAATAATTATTTTCTAAACAAAATTGTGTCAGATCAAGCACATAATGAGTTAATGGCTTATCTCCCATAGTTTTATACAATGCCTCTAAGCCACATTTGCGTTGAATGTTTGTATAAAGACTCTTAACGTCTAACGTAACCCAAAACATATTTTTATTCCACGTAATAGATTTTATTTTATCCAAAAATTCAAAAGAGTCTTTAATATAAGAAGGAAGACAAACAACTTCTTTTAACAGCACTTTATGTAACACTACACCTAGGTTGTGCAAAAAATATTTTCTTGCAGACACAATTGGTCTGCCTGGTGGATTTTCAGAGTCTTTGTGTATTTTAGGGAGGCAATAAAAATATGCTGGTCCAGTGTCTTTTAAACTGAATTTCCCTTTCACATCCTTATCTGACCAAAATCCTAAACAAAGGCCCTTGTGAATTAAACTCATATATTTAACTTTTGCTTGTTCAATGGCATCCTGATGAACTATAGTATACACTGTTTTATCACTCAGTAAATCCCAACACATTTTAAAATACTGAGTGTTATGCATAATTATTATTTTATTGCCCTTATCAGATGGCTTTATAACTAATTCTGTTTGTTGTGAAAAATTCTTCAATTCCAACCATTCTATTTTGGATAAGTTGTATTCAACTAAACTCTTATCAAAATGGTTTAAATAATACTCTAATTCAAATTCTAACATCGCGTGTAGTTTTTTAATGCCTTCATGACTAAACGGAGGCATAAAGGTGCTGTTAACATTAACACCTGAGGTATCAATATACCTCTGTTCATAAACTTCACTATCACACAAAATAAACGACTCATCTGTGTCTGAAATGGAATAATCTGAACTTGAACTATTAGCAATGTCATTCTTAGGCACTAAAACATTAAAATAGTACCACATATGAAGCTTCCTAATGAAGCTATACAACTCTATTTTACATTCATACAATTTCGGAAGCACCGTAGGTACAAACTTAAGACCACAATTTAGAACAGACAAGAGATGTTCAGAAATATCACAACCAGATAGGTTAACTACATTCTTTGTTAACAAATTAAATTCAATACCATCTGGTTCTTTTATTGTCTCTCCACGGGCACTGAGGCCCATTTCTGTAGTATTCCTGCTCGCCAAATCCTCTTTTGCGTGATTGTACATAACCCGAGTTCCGAAAATGATCTGGAAAAAACTGACGATTCGCTGGAGAGGGCAGACCTGGAAATTCATTGGCCTCTACATCATTAATACATCTATCTGAAATTTGGTTGGGTGTATTAACGCTAGAGGAACTAGCAAGTCTCTCTCTGTTATCTGAGTTCTGATTGGATGACTGAGCCAGAGGGCGGGTACGTTGATTAGTACGAAAAATGTACACATTGCTCTGGAAATGCTCTGTTATGTTGCACTACTGTCTGAAGTGAGTCTTCACAAGCAAATGCACTTGCTGGCATTGTCAAGCAAAATATCTGAATGCATTGATGATCATCAGATGGCATATCCTTTTTTGCTGTAGTGTTCCTGTTAAAATAAAGTTACATTCAGAAAATCCATCAGGGTGAGTTGCAAAGGATCACTATCAATTATTTGGCATTACCCCTACTTTATAAGTGCAGTTGTTTGTGGTCCATCTCTAATTCATCATATAGCCAATTATTTGCCTAGTTATGGAGACTGTCCTGTTATGGGAGTTTTAATAGCTAACTGCCTGTACTAGAATGTGTGGTTCTTTAGGATTAATCTGGAACAGAACATTTTCTTTTTAGATGATCAACTTCCCAGCAATCTGTCTGGCTTCTCAAGAAAAGTGTTGATTTACTGTCAGCGTAACCCTCATACGAGTTGCCTACTTACATTTTGACACAAAGATGTCATCTAATTTCTGCTTTATCATTTTCTGTAAATTCAGAGTTGGAATCAGGAGAAAGAAAGTGATAGTCAGGGTTAATAGGCAAATGGGCCTTAGTACCCGAAGGGTGATTTCAAAATATTTCAATTGCCATACGTGAAGAAAAATGCTATATTCAAACAATATTAATTTCCAGAGAACACGTACAGTAGTTAATGGCCAAAACTCCAGGCAATAACTCAGAATTAGGGGACTACACCCTGAACACATTTCTTCTTCCTATAGAGCTTTTCCTTCCTGCCAAATGAGCACAGTACTCCACATGTTAAGTAAGGCATGATGTAAATGTTTCTCCCCCTTCTGTTGCTTGTCTTAGTGTATATAATTTGGGTACGAGTGGAATCTCATGATACTTTCCTTATATTTTTTCTCCTTCGCCCTTGCATCATATTATGCTTCAAGTGTTGATTTGGCACAGTAAAAGTGATTGTGGTACATACTGCTTTCCTCCTGACTTGTGTAGTTAGCCTGTAGTCTCTGGATTTCATACCTGTGTTACTGCGGACTGTCATAAAGAGTTGCCTTCTCTTTCCCAATGGGACTGTAATGTGGAATTTTTTAATACCTTTACTAAATTATCACTTAAGGGAGCCGCGGTGGTGCAGCGGTAGTGTTGTTGCCTCACAGCAAGAGGTTCTCCCATTCGATTCTTGGCTGGAGTGCCTTCTGTGTGGAGTCTGCATGTCCTCCCCGCGATCGAGTGGCATTTGAAAGACATGTGTAGGGTGTGCCTTCATTGAAGGTTGGGTGTCGAGCTGGCACCTCGGCACTGTAAAAAAATCTACTGCCATTCATTAGCGGACCAGAGTTCCGCTGTGGCGACCCCTAACCGGGAAAAGCCGAAAGAAGAACAACTAAATTATCACTTAAGACATACCTAGGCAAACATACATTAACACAAAAGAAAACAGGCCATTTTAACATGTTTCCATTTAAATACAATATACTTGCAGTCATCCCTATTGGCTACATTTCCTTTCCCCATTCTTATATTGGCTTAGTTCTTAGCATGCTTTCTGCTACGTATGAATACAATATTCTGTGTGTTTTTTATTATTCTCCTTAAGGATCTGCATACAAAATCCCACTCTCTCTGTATTTCTTGAACTGCCCCTTGCTTCGTCATCATCCCTTTCCACTTTGAATTACAGCCTTCTTCTTGTGTTATGTATATGAGTCTTAACTGTGTACCTCTAAAATATCTCTTCAAATCAGGTAAACCTAAACCACATTGCTCTTTTGAAAGGATCAACATATCCCACTTAACTCCTGCCCTCTTTCCCTCCCAGATAAATTCCTGCAATTATTTATTAATTATTGTCCTCAACTTCTCCTCAGGTTGATAAAATTATGCCTAACCCATATACGACTAGAGTGATTAAAAATATTTTCACAGCTTATCTTACTATCCTCATCCATAAGTAAGAGTTTCTAATTTCTCAATTTTTTTATTATCTTTTAGTCTTTTTCCACATATTCTTGGCTACCGTAACAAACACATTTTTAATCCATACTCCTAAATACTGCATCTTATAATGTCCCCATAAATATGGGTATTGCAGAACCAATTCTTGTGAGGGTACACAATTTATGACTATAGCCTTTGTTTTATCATCATTAATTTTATATCCAAAAAAGACTTGAAACTGTCTCAAAATGTTCTACAACACTGAGATGTCCTTAAATATAAAACAAATAAAGGGGAAAGAGGACATCCCTGTGTGGTTTCTCTGTTCTAATGCAGCTTGTCTGAGAGGAAAGCGCCCACTTTAATTCTTACCTCCTATCCTTCATATAGCCTTCTAATTAAATCGGGAAAAGCCGAAAGACAGACAACAACATTGTATCAGGGAATAAAAATGCTTCCAATACCCTATTCAAAATATCCCAGCATACTCTGTTAAATGCTTTTTCTGCATTAAGATCCATCAACAGCAATGGTATTTTCTTACATTCTGCTTCCCTCTAGATCATCATTGTTTTATTAAAGTTGTCAAATGTTTGCTTCCCCTCCACAAAACCACAATAATCCATATCTATCAATTTTGACAACACCTATGCCAATCTTTTAGCTAGTTTAGCCATAAATACTTTATAATCATGGTTTACAGTTCTAATGGGGTCTATATGAAGCTGGGACTGAAGGGTCTTGATCATCTTTAGGGAAAATAGCCACCACATCTTTCTTCCAAGATGTTGATGCTTCCCTCCTTTAAAATACTTAAAATACAAAATCTTCCAGGTCTTTATCACTTTCTTCCCACTAATTTCCAAACTTCCACAGGAATACTATCTGTTCCTGTAGACTTTCCTGAAGACTGATTACACATCACTGTTTTTAGCTCATCACCTCCTATCTTAGCTGTTAGTTGTTGTGCATCACCTACCTCTAACCTTGGCATAAGTAAGTCTCTCGTAAATACTTCCATTTGTATTGTTTTTTTTTTTATTTCCACATTTCTGTGCTGTACGCAGATGTTCATAAAAGTTCCAGAATATCTCATAAACCTGTACAGGATATCTGGTTATTTTCTTGTTATTGGTTCCCTACGTTTGGTGATAACCCTTTCAATGTTCTGTTGCCTAAGTCTTTGTACTAAAAGTTTTTGTGCTGTGGATTTGTTATCAAAAAATAGTTGCTTAACTGCAGTCATTTTAAACTCATGCATATTATCCAAATACTCCCTTGTTTTCTCTTTGGCACTCTGCACTTGTTCCTCCTCTTAGGTGCAATTCCCCTTATCCTGCAATACTTTAACCTTTGTCAACCCCTCTAAGTAGTTTCTATTACTTCTTAACTATGTCTCGTTCACTTTTATTTTGGCCATATTTTTAAAAAGTATTTTCATTTTTATCCCAGTCACTAGCAGTAACTTCTGAAGAAGTTTCTATCTTCCCTAATAACTTTTGAATAATTTCCACTACCCATTCTTTAAAATCCTCGATTTTTAATAGGTAGTTGGGAAAGTGCTGGTGTCTTATTTTTACTCTCCATTTTTCTCTTACTTTTTGTCGATGCATGATCAGACAAAGGTATTGTATTTATGAAACTAGTCCCATGGATTCTTATCAGCCATGATTCTGTGAAAAATAAATGTAACATGCACATTTCAGAGTAGTCAGACAATATTTTTGGAGAGAAAACTAGACTAGCCATAGGAAACCCACGCAGACACAAACAGAACATGCAGACTCTGAGCAGGCAGTGACATGAGATCAGAGCTAAACCCCAGACAGTACATCTTTGAGCACGAGTACTTAGGCCTTTTATCCAATTGGTACTGTTTCTGTTCTTATCCATTTCTTATATGGCTAATCCATTCAGTCATGCTTCATGATAGTACCATATGAGGTGTGTGTAAATTCCCAAAATTCTGTACCTTGTCATGGTACTTAGAGTTTAATTATAGAGTATGTGTTAGGAACCTTACCAATTCAACTGGCTTTTGAGTCATTGCAGTTCGTTGATTTTAAATATTGGTGTTGTATTTCTAAATATTTATTTCAGTGTATTTTATGGGTTTATATAACCCACAGTGCCTTCAGTGCCCCAAATCAGTATATATTCACTAAAATCCAATTTTTGTGTCAAGTCATGTTGTTAGAAAATGCACCGGAATAGACCACACACTTTGCATAAAACACTGAAAAAGGTAGTCAGTGATTTAAATTCTGTAATGGGTCGTGAATCTAATTTTCATGTTCAAAGCTGTTGGTATAAAATGCAGAATTTGACAGTTAAGTCAGACCAAGGTCTGTACTGGCCAACTTTTCTTTAAATAACTTAATGAGCCAAAATATGGTGATTGTATTAATTCCATTAAACAGACTGAGGGACAAAAATGAAAAAAAATCATAAGCTTGCTTTTGTGTTTACTTCAGCTATGATTTTAGAAAACTAGGAGAAAAGGAAGAATTAGACTATTTATTTGTCTGTTTATATGTATACTAGGAGAAGAAGA
Source organism: Protopterus annectens (assembly GCF_019279795.1). Classification (NCBI taxonomy): domain Eukaryota; kingdom Metazoa; phylum Chordata; order Ceratodontiformes; family Protopteridae; genus Protopterus; species Protopterus annectens. The sequence continues at coordinate 1,325,146,229 of NC_056732.1, forward strand.
TTACACTATTTATTTATGTGGTTATTTATATATTGCCAGATTAGATGGATCTGATGACTGTTTTCAGCCATGCATGGTTGGTTTGTGAATGTGCTGTTGAACTAGTTTTGTAGAATGTTTCATATATTTATTTTTATTTATTCAGTTTTGTTGATCAGGTAGGCCCCTCTACGAACAGATTCCTCTGTGCTGATTGCACATGTAGTTTTCACTGCAAAGGTACGACATGTTAATGTTCATCCCATCCTGGTCTCATATAGGAATGAAGCCCTGGCAATGACCCAGGTGACCTAGGTCCAGTTAGTGGCTCAAACATCTGTTGGAACTGGCACTGGGAAGATTTTGTGTGTGTGTGTGTGTGTGTGTGTGTGTGTGTGTGTGTGTGTGTGTGTGTGTGTGTGTGTGTGTGTGTGTATTCTTGGGAAGGGGGTAGAGCATTTCAGAGAATGTTGTCATCCCCTAGAGAAAGGGTAGCAGATGCCAATGCCATTTGGGGCATGTGTTTGGTTCAATAAGCCGGCAACTAATGGTAGCCATCAACATGGATGCACTTGCATGTGAAAAGCATAGTGGCCTCTGTGGTGATGCAGGTCACACATTCCCCTGCCCTGGGGAAGGTATAGCATGAAAAACCCTGATGGCTTCCTGTATGACACCTCCTAAGGCTAACTCCTACCCATGTGGAATGAAAGGGCCTGCTGAAGTACAGCAGGACTGATGGATGTTAGGTAATGGAGGAGAAGAATGTAGAAAAAGGTATCTGTGGCATCACATTTTGTACTGTACTATACTCCATTGCACATGCTCAGAATTCACAAGGGTACAAAATAAAAGCCTGACAAAACTTAATATTTAAATATTTTAGCCTTGCTTAACAGTATAATACCTGTCAAGTTGGGGTTATTTGAGTATTTTCACCTGCCTTAACTTCGTATTTGATCCATCAGTCTTCACACATGGAATCAGACCTGACTAGTCAGTAATAAATTCCAGCAGACATCTAGTCTTTGGCAATTATTTTTGCTACATTATTCACAGCACAGTAATGCAGACCAAAAAAATGTACTTGTATAGTAAGTCAAAGATAGCTGTATTTCACACCCTTTACATAAAGATATAGTATCCGTAGCACTGACATTTATATTCGAACTCCAGCACATGGTGAAACACATTTAAGTCCACCCATCGCAGATTTCAGGATGTTGCTTCTGCAGAATCTAGTATTCCAAACTTAGAGTTCCCCGTAGCATCTTGTGAGCGAACATTCTCTGACAAACTGTAGAGACGATTATCTTGTTTGTTTCTCATTTGTAACGTGCTATGCATTTAGTCATTGCTAAAAGTTTGTTATTGACCAGTAAAGGATCATGGCAGGTTGTTGAGTTAAATGAGATATTTAACTTCCACAATTATTTATGATGTTTTTTCAGTCATGAAGATTATTTCCCCTAAATAGGAGCTGCAGTTTTTGGTTTTAAAAAATGACAGTAGTAAGGCACTGGAGGTATGCTGAAATCCGAGAGCTGGGGTACTCAGAAGGATATAATTGTTTTTTTGTTTTGTTTTGTTTTTTAAGTAATGCATGCATTAAATTAAAGAATTTAAATTCAGTAGAAGCCTGAATAACTGAAGTAAAGTACATAAAAGTGCTGTACTAAATTTCCAAATACAGTTCAGAGCAATGACCCTTGTGTTGGCTTACCTGAGTTGGTTCTGCTATTCACTTCGTGCTGAAGCGAACAATGGACCACATTGTTTATAATAAGGACGTGCACCATTAGAAATGGAACACTGCTCTTAGGAAGACTGATTTCTTGGAAATCATAGAGAAACTGCACAATCTGAACTTTAATATATCTCACTTGTGTCTATATCGTTGTGTAACAAGCTGCCAAAGGATATATGCTTTATTGTTTTGGTGCACATAACTCTGCAAGTGTGTGTGTTTGTGTGTCTATATGCATAATTCTCAACCTGTGATCATTAAAAAGCATGGCACTGATCTTTAAAAATAATCACAGATGATATTTGTCTAACTAAAAGATCTGTATACATTACCTACCCCATATAGTAATCGATAAGGAGTCTTTGTGTAGGCTTAATTCACGTGTTCTGTAGTGCATGCACCTTTAAACAGTTCTCCATTTTTTAAGAAAATTAGTAAGTCTAGAAGGAAAAATACTAAATTTCATGGAAAAATCATCACTCTTCCTAGTATGTATATATATATATATATATATATATATATATATATATATATATATATATATATGGATTCACTTTAGATATATCGAAATTCAGTATTTTGCGCCCATAAAGTAGAATCCTGAGAACAGCGAAAGCTCAGAAGCACGAAATTCAAAACCTCAAATACCGGCAGTTTTGAATTTTGTGCTTCTGACAATTCGCTGTGGTTATGGATTCAGGTAAGTGTGTGTGTGTCTGTGTGTGTGTGTGTGTGTGTGTGTGTGTGTGTGTGTGTGTGTGTGTGTGTGTGTGTGTGTGTGTGTGAAGGGTTTTGGGTAGGCACTGTGGTGTGTGTCAGTGTGTTTTGTTGCTGTGATGTGTGTGTGCGCGTAGAATGTAGCTTGTGTGGTAGTGTTTTGTGTGTGTTTGTGTGTAGTGCGACCTCGGAGTGAGAATATTTAAGTAGAGGGGGTGAGGGGGGATGCAGGGGGCTTGCCCCCCTTCTTTTATGTAGTAGAGAGCTTGTATTTGGGTGTGGGGAGGATGGTGTGTGTGTGTGTGTGTGTGTGTGTGTGTGTGTGTGTGTGTGTGTGTGTGTGTGTGTGTGTGTGTGTCTGTGTGTGCAGTAGAAGCGCAAAATTCAAAATCTGTGGTGTGCGAGATTTTGAATTTCATGATTCTGAGTGTTCGTGGTTCCAAAAATTCGACCTTATAGCTTCGAAATACTGAATTTCAATATTTCAGTAATTTGAGGATATAAATTGAGTATATATATATATATAGATAGATATATATATATATATATATATATATATATATATATATATATATATATGTAGATATATATATATATATATATATATATATATATATATATATATATATATATATATATATATATATATATATATATATACACACACATGTATATGTGTGTACTTGTCAACCCATGGTCATTAAAAATCATTTAAAAATCAAGACAAAAGATATAAAAGAAGAGCAAGAGCACTTTCATTTTTCTGTCTAGAAGCTCTGGAGACACAGTTATTTATAAGGAATCTTTGTGTAGACTTAATTCAGTTATTCAGTAATTCCTGCACTTCTAAACAGTTCTCATTTTTTGAAGAAAATCAGTAAATCTTGAAGGAGCAAGACTAAAGTTGAAGCTAAAAATCGTAACACTAAACCTAAATCATAGCAGTTGAGAGATGCGTGTGTGTGTGTGCCTGTGTGCCTGTGTGCGTGTGTGTGTGTGTGTGTGTGTGTGTGTGTGTGTGTGTGTGTGTGTGTGTGTGTGTGCTATGTGTATTTCCTAAATAATTTTGTCTGTTCATGTTCTTAATCTTATTCTGTTACCTTCTTCCATCCAGAAAGAAATCTAAAGATAGACCTTTAGCTTACCTATTATGATTCTGACATTGAAACAAAGTCAGTGCAGTTACTTTTCCAGAAATGAGGTATGTGAGCCTTTCTCTATCCCTGCTGTCTCTTACCTCCTACTGCCTTCATCTCTGACCTCAGCATAATGTTTCTATCCCAGCATTCTGTGCTCTTCTTAATTCTTTGCATATGTTAACTGTGCCTTTGTTTCAAGTGGTTATTTTATGTTCTTCTGGCAGTCAGCCTTTCATCCCCTCTTTCTCTTGACAGTTCACCATCCTCTCAACTTAGCCCTCAGTCCCCCCCCCCCCCCACTGGTCTGCGCTCCGCTTTTTATCCTTCTCGCAGTAATAGTTTTATTTCAGTGTTCCTGTTACTAATGTAGGCCAAATCAGCGCTCCGTTCTAATGCAGAAATGTCCTCCTTGTGGCATTTTGTGTTGAACAGTGTTGGTACATATAGTATTGCAGCTTTCTTGCACTATCTCTGGTGTTAGACTGTGGGAAGTTGCTGTAATTTTTTGAATAAGATACGTGCATTGTAAATACATTGTGTACTGATCTCACCTGTAAAACAGACTTCACTGTTTCAGTGGAGTCAGCATGTTACAAAGGTGTATGTAAATAACAAGACAGTTTAGAATGTGTTTATACTTTAAGCTGATCAAGGATTGCCATGTTGTGCCACACTGGTTGGTTAAAAGTAATGAAAAAGTAGTTAGCGTGTTCATTCTAGTGCATAAAACAGCAGTTATCACATGAATTCTTCAAGATGCCTATAAAAGCCCCAGTTATTGTTCAGTCACTTTGTGACCTCATGCAGGTTATTTAATGATTATGCTCCTTCAGTGAAACAAAGAAGCTTAAAAAAGTGTGAGCAGGCAAAGCAGCCATAATCTACAGAACGTTGGCAGTACAGAACATAGTCTCAGCTGCCATCAAGGAGCTTTTAGTTGTCTCTCGGTACTAATATATATGCCCACACAGCCAGACAAACATCCACAACAACCATTGCCCTATCCAATATCCTAATTACTACCCTACTGTCAAAAAATCAGTGGCTGGCATTCCGCTAAATGACCTGTAGAAGGTCAGAGGCATGTTTGTGTTACCTTCATTCAGTTAAAGAGCATTAAAGTGTATTATTATTTGTTAGCCAATGTACAGAATGACCACTCAGATGTTTAATAATGTGGTACGGCTGTTCTTGGATGCTCACCTACATCGTCCACCAGTGGAATGTCTGTTGACATTGACTATACATTGGGTAGCACAGTGTTCTTGATGTGCTGCCCATTAGCCTCTCCATGGAGGTGAAAAGGCAGCTGTAAAGATTTACATTTTCTCTGTAAGATGGTTTAAATGATGCCCAGTATCCTGTTCCATCTTCCTGGCTAACCACTCTGGTTCACAGGTCAATTTTCAACCAGGCCAATGATGACGCAGTCAAGAACAAAACGTGTCCACTGATGGGTCTTGTTTTGGGAAAGTGTGCAGTTTCCCTGAAACTGCGTGTACAAATTATCTTGTGGAACTTTTGGTCCTAGGGATGTGCTGTCTCATGTTTGGGTGATGTATTTATTTATTTAGTTTTATTTTTATTTTTTTTGCATGTGTGTGTACTAGGAAGGTCCTACTGGGTCAAGTAAGGTCCCTTTTCAGTGGAAGCATGGGGATAACAAAAGCTCAAGCATTACACACAGTGTAGAAACAATTTATGTAAATACTAATAAACACCACTTGTCAGGGAAAGAAGAAAAAAAACAACAGTTTAAACAAATGACACAGTAACCTCATTATTAACAGATAATGATATATAAATAGGAAAATAATGTTTGTGATGAAATGTGCAATGCAACTGCAGGATGAGGATGTGAGGCACTAGAATTGAGAACCGAGGACATATAAAGATATTAGGAAGGTGAGTGCGTTATAAGTTGAAGTTGTGTGTCATAATGGGAAAGGGATGGAGACGGGATATGTGGAAGTATGCGGAGTGGCAAGAAACAAAAGTAAGTGAGGAGCGGTTGAGAGACAGACTATGGAATGATAAGGGTAGCCAGGGCAGAGGAGCAGGAGCAGGGCCAGGATGGCTTAGATAAACTTTAGTTGAACTTTGAAGTTATTGATAATTGATATTTGTCTAATATGAATGGGAGGGGGATTACAGATCTTAGATATGTAAGTTAATTATAAGGAGTTGCCAAATGAGTGGGTTTTGTTGACAAAGACGAGATTTGTGTCCGGTGATAGGAGGAGAGTAGCATAGAAATGCATTGAGGGACAGACTCCTTTAGGAACATTAAATAAGTTATCCGCAAATTTTAGTTAAGAGAAGGTGAGATAGTTTAGTCGTTCAAGCCAAATTATTTTTATAAGAGTTAGATTAGGCATCTTGGCAGCAAACATACCAAATTTTCTTATAACATTGCTCTAATGTTTTTATTTCTGATGTGTTAATATTTTTAAGAAGTGGAGAGTCATAGACTAGCTTTGGTAGGAGGGAGGATACAGGTGTGGTTTTACATGCGTCTTCATTTAGAGAATATGACTCTGTGTAAATGATCCTAGTTGTGTTTTTTTGCACTGCATTTAGAATATGTTTGTCAAATTTGAGTTTGTCATATAAAGAAGCAGTTTTGCCTCAGAAACTTGCTGTAGATGAATTTGTAATTATTATGCAAGCAAGCTTTAGGAATAAAACATTTATTTTGCAGGGGATTTAATCACAGGTCAGAATGCGTCAGCCATTTCCTGATGGCAGTGAAGGAATCTTGTGTGGTGATTTTGTTAGGGGTAATGAAGAAAGTGAGCAGATGAGATCAGCATTGTCTGCATACTGAATGAGAGTAGCTTGCGGTAAGTCAGTGGGAAGTTTATGAATAAACTGAATAGTAGTGGACCAAGAATAGATCCATGTGGGATATCAGAGACTACTGGAAGATAAATAGAGAGTGCCACTTTACTATGTGTGGTTGTTGAGATAACCAGTGAACTAGTTAAGAATACAGGAAAAGGAGGAGAAGTGGAGGGATGAAAATGTGTAGATTAATTTAGGATGAGAAACGGTATCAAAAGCTTTGGGAAGGTCTAAGAAGACATAAGTTTGTTTACATTTGTTTATATTTCTACAAGTATTGTTTGAATAGAGGAATATTATGGTTGTGGTTGTATTTTGCATTGGGTAAAGATTATTCACTGTAATGTAGTTGAGGACCTGATTATAGATGCATTTTCTGAGAATTTATGAGAGGGGGTGAGTGGATAGCAATGGCACAGTAGTTAGGGAAGAATAAATATTTGTTTCTGTAATTTAGGAACATAAGCATCTTTTATAGACCAGTTTATAAGTATGGAAATTGGGTAAGAGAGAGGTTTAGATGGCATCTTTAAATATTCAGGAAGAAGGTTGTCTACAGCTAGAGTGGTAGGTTTGAGTTTGCTTGTGAGTTTTGTATAGTTGCTCTTGGCACTGAGTTTAAACTGGAGGAGGATTCGAGGGAATCAAGAGGATAGGATGGCTGAGAATAAGACTGGGTATTAGATCAACAAATGTATTTATGGAGTGAGAGTTAAATTTGCAAGCTGTGTCTAGATCTGGCAAATTAATAAAGGGGTGGGTTGAAAGGTTTTACCTAGATTGTGTGGTTCCTATTAAAAAGAGTAGGGGTCCTTTATCAAATACATTGTGTACAATATTTACATACTGTGCACTATGTATAATTATTTACAATCATTTACAACCATTTTTCATATTCATAAGCATTCATTTTCTGAATCCCCACCCTTTCTCCATAACCAAAATCTTATCTATTGCAGTATCTCTGCCAATACCAGTTTTCAATTAAACTTTATCACATTCAGTCTTTTATTCCATTTTGTCCAGGTTTTCCTGATTTTCAAGTGGTTTTGTTGTCTTCTATAAATTTTCTTTACATATTCCCATTTTTACCTTTATAATTTCCATATTCCAATATGTTCATATTTATGTTTTCCACTTTCTTAATTCCTTTCAAGTAATTGTCTTCACATTTTTTTCTGTAATTTCTTCACCCTTTTACATTAAAAAAAAAATGTTATACTGTTTCAACTTCTCCACATACTACATGCTTGCTTTTACTGGCAATTGTTTTATTGATAATCATCATAACAAAATCTCAACATTCTGCATATTTTTACATCATTCTATTCTCACTTGTATCACTTTAATTTGTGATATTCTAGCCCATCAGTATATATATATATATATATATATATATATATATATATATATATATATATATCTATTTCAGTTGATTGAACTTTTACTAGTTTGAACCACATATGACCAGGACCATGTGTTCCAACTCGTAAAAGTTCCAACACTAAAGTAAACCACATAAAACCAAAAAAACACAAAACTAAACGTCTCTAGCAGGGGGGGCTACGCCCTCCTACACCCCACACCCCCTTACTTAAATATACCAACTCCGAGATCGCACTATATTGCAGAAATGGGAAATCTTCCCTTTCCGCTCTGTACGGAGATCTCCATTCAGTCAGATCGGACTTTTAAAGTTCGAACATATGGTCTCGGCCATATGTGGTTCAAACTTATAAACGTTTGATCTACTGAAGGGGAGGGGACCCATATATATATATATATATATATATATATATATATATATATATATATATATATATATATATATATATGTATATGTTTTCACTTCATATTACAGAAATGCTGAAATATCGAATTTCAGCATTTCGACAGTATAAAGCCAAAACCATCATAACACCGACACTTCACAATCATGAAACCAAAACATTGAACATTCACAGTACAGCACACAACACACAAACCATAACACGCACACCACAAAACAAGTACAACAAAACACCACACAGGCACACACCTACACTACACAAATGCTGCGCCCCCACACACCCCCCCTACTTATATATACTAACTCTGAGATTGCACAAACAGTAAAGAAAAAATAAGTACACACAGCGAACACACACAGTCATACCTCCACCTCCTTAGCCTAACCCACTCGTACAAGTTAGAAAAACATTCACACACACTCACTCACCATTAGCTGCAGACACCATCCCAGCCAAACACTTCCGCAACCAATTTCCGTTATTTTGAAGTTTCAACATCATGGACACGAATTTCTGAAATTCGATATTTCAGCAGTTCGTGTTTATGAAGTGAAACAGTATATATATATATATATATATATATATATATATATGTGTGTGTGTGTGTGTGTGTCTGATATTCTAGCCCATCTGGTCCTATTGTCGATTCCGCATTCACTAACCATAACATATTATTGAATTCTTTCATTGTAATTTATTTTTCTATTTCTTTATTATTATGTTCTGTTAGTTTTTTTTTTAACTTTCTACTTTTGCTATCTTTTTGTCTTACTTTCTTTAAATATCTTCTTTATATATTCTTTCACTATATTTATTATTACTTGTTGACAATGTTTCCTTTCTCATCTTTTAGTTCTCTTATGATCCTTTTATTTCTTTTACTATACTACTCAAGTAATGTGCCACTTCTTCCTTTTTCCTTGTGGAAAATACTTTTTTTAAACAAATGCTTTTTAATCTTTTATTGATTTTTCTCATATATTTCTTCCTCTCTGTCAAAGAAATCTTTCTTTTTTATTATCTGTAAATTTCTAGTCTCCCACCAGGACACAAGTGCTCCTCAGCAATTACATTCTGCTTGCTGAGCACACTCAAGAAAATCTGCAGTCTGCGGCTACCACTCCACCCATACAGTATAAGAAGGAATCAGTACTGCAAACTAAACAAGGATATACATTTTGAGCCTCAAGAGCAGGAGCACACTCAAGCAAATCTGCAGTCTGCGGCTACCACTCCACCCATACAGTATAAGAAGGAATCAGTACTGCAAACTAAACAAGGATATACATTTTGAGCCTCAAGAGCAGGAGCACACTCAAGCAAATCTGCAGTCTGCAGCTACCACTCCACCCATACAGTATAAAAAGGAATCAGTACTGCAAACTAAACAAGGATATACATTTTGAGCCTCAAGAGCAGGAGCACACTCAAGCAAATCTGCAGTCTGCAGCTACCACTCCACCCATACAGTATAAGAAGGAATCAGTATTGCAAACTAAACAAGGATATACATTTTAGTCTCAAGAGCAGGAGCACACTCAAGCAAATCTGCAGTCTGCGGCTACCACTCCACCCATACAGTATAAGAAGGAATCAGTACTGCAAACTAAATAAGGATATACATTTTGAGCCTCAAGAACAGGGTCAGTCCACCAAAGCATTCTACTTGTATGTTTTATGAGAGTGAAGCTATTACATTAGCAGTATTTCTTAGTAGTTCTCAGCTTGCTAATAAAACTGACTGTGGTAGCCTTGTGCCCCCCCCCACTAGTACAGTAATCCTAACTGTCCAATAGACAGTATACATTTAATTCACATCCCTGTGACTAAATTAACCATCACGCAGCCCTCTCAGTGCTTTCGGCCTTAGTTTGTATCACTTGGAGGCCCACCTGTTTATTTGCATCTCTATACATTCCCCTTCATTGCTAATGTATCTCCCTACTCTAATCTGTGCACAAACTGGTTACTAATCAGCAAGTCAGTGTGAAGACATACTCCCAACCTTAATAAACTTTGCTCTCTCTTCTCTCCTTCACTTTACAGGTAGTTTGAATTATTACTTACCCCCTCTGAGGCCTTCACTGATTTCCACTGATTGCCTCTCTGGTTTCTTTGCATTCCACCTGGTTTACACCCCTTGTGCTATCTCCCTCACCCAATACAAAGTCTATATTAAATTTCTACTGAGCATGGAGCCATCTTTAAATTTCTAGTCTCCCACCAGGACACAAGTGCCCCTCAGCAATTACATTCTGCTTGCCGAGCACACTCAAGCAAATCTGCAGTCTGCGGCTACCACTCCACCCATACAGTATAAGAAGGAATCAGTACTGCAAACTAAACAAGGATATACATTTTGAGCCTCAAGAGCAGGAGCACACTCAAGCAAATCTGCAGTCTGCAGCTACCACTCCACCCATACAGTATAAGAAGGAATCAGTACTGCAAACTAAACAAGGATATACATTTTGAGCCTCAAGAGCAGGAGCACACTCAAGCAAATCTGCAGTCTGCGGCTACCACTCCACCCATACAGTATAAGAAGGAATCAGTACTGCAAACTAAACAAGGATATACATTTTGAGCCTCAAGAGCAGGAGCACACTCAAGCAAATCTGCAGTCTGCAGCTACCACTCCACCCATACAGTATAAGAAGGAATCAGTACTGCAAACTAAACAAGGATATACATTTTGAGCCTCAAGAGCAGGAGCACACTCAAGCAAATCTGCAGTCTGCAGCTACCACTCCACCCATACAGTATAAGAAGGAATCAGTACTGCAAACTAAACAAGGATATACATTTTAGTCTCAAGAGCAGGAGCACACTCATGCAAATCTGCAGTCTGCGCCTACCACTCCACCCATACAGTATAAGAAGGAATCAGTACTGCAAACTAAACAAGGATATACATTTTGAGCCTCAAGAACAGGGTCAGTCCACTAAAGCATTCTACTTGTATGTTTTATGAGAGTGAAGCTATTACATTAGCAGTATTTCTTAGTAGTTCTCAGCTTGCTAATAAAACTGACTGTGGTAGCCTTGTACCCCCCCCCCACTAGTACAGTAATCCTAACTGTCCAATAGACAGTATACATTTAATTCACATCCCTGTGACTAAATTAACCATCACGCAGCCCTCTCAGTGCTTTCTGCCTTAGTTTGTATCACTTGGAGGCCCACCTGTTTATTTGCATCTCTATACATTCCCCTTCATTGCTAATGTATCTCCCTACTCTAATCTGTGCACAAACTGGTTACTAATCAGCAAGTCAATGTGAAGACATACTCCCAACCTTAATAAACTTTGCTGTCTTTTCTCTCCTTCACTTTACAGGTAGTTTGAATTACTACTTACCCCCTCTGAGGCCTTCACTGATTTCTACTGATTGCCTCTCTGGTTTCTTTGCATTCCACCTGGTTTACACCCCTTGTGCTATCTCCCTCACCCAATACAAAGTCTATATTAAAATCCTACTGAGCATGGAGCCATCTTTAAATTTCTAGTCTCCTACCAGGACACAAGTGCTCCTCAGCAATTACATTCTGCTTGCCGGTAAGCCATTAGACCTCAGGAATTTGTTTTAAAAGTGTTCAGATTTGTAAAGAAATACTTACTTTTTCTTTTGTCTTGGTTGGCTCTGCCCTGCTCCGTTCGCCCTCGCTAACGCTCGGGCTCTCTCCGCTCCCCTGCCCTGCCCCCTATTCCCTCCCGCCCCCACTACCTCTACATTTATAGTAATCACAGCCACACCCACAGCTCACACTCACATCACCTCCACCAATCACAGCTCCTCAAGTCATATCACATTATACCACACCAACTTGCTCCACACAAAATACTCCCAATCACTCTCATTCCCACGAGGAATTTTTTACATCACCCACACTACTTCCCCATCCACATGTAGTGCAACCCTATAATTTCTATTCAGACCTCCCACCTAGAAACAACTTAAACTTTATAACCATGACTATCACGCAACTAAGTCTAGTCTGTCTTCTCATAATTCTTTACAACACCACAAGTTATCACTCTAGCAATATCCCTAAACTTAGGAGCACAACACTGCATTATGCACTCTCATATACAGACACCACACATTATAATAATATCTGCCCACAGTTATTCAAGAACTATATAACGGACCAATTCAGGACTAAACACATATGCTCTCATTCCTACTTCAAAAACACACAATACTTTCTCACACTCTTCACCAAACTCCAGCATGTGTATAACCATTTTAACTCCAGGCTCTCCATAAGTGGGGATATCCACCCCAACCCAGGCCCAAATCCATCCTGTCCAACTCAAACTGCTCCAACACAAATGTCAGAACATAACATCCCCACTTTCCTCATCCCTGGGCAAATCAACAACAGCAGCAAAACCAACCATCTTTTAATGCTAAATATTAATATTAGAAGTATCAAAAATAAAATACCTGAACTCCAGGCCACAATAGCACACTACTCCCCAGACATAGTTGCTTTAACAGAAACCTAGCTAAATAAAAACATAGCTAACTCAGAAGTTCTCCCTACTGGCTACAATATCATTAGACAAGACAGACCACTTCGTAAAGGGGTGGAACTGCCTTACTGTACAAGTCAAACTTAACTGTCCGTCAATTACCAAACTCCTACCCCTCCCCCAATAATTGGGACATACTTATCTCACAACTTCAACTTCACCCTAAAAAGGTCATCACTACAATTGTGATCTATATTCCACCTGGTAATACACCTGCTAGCCTTGAAGACTTCTTATCCTGGTGTTCTTCCACATACTCACAAGAAACCCTTATTCTGAGGGACATCAACCTAGATTGGTTCACCTGTATATCAGAACCACCAAGTAATCTAATAAATCTCCATGGCTACCAGCAGCTAGTCCAAATTCCAACTAGATGTGATAAAAAATCTAAAAGGGAATCCATCCTTGACTGGGTCCTAACTAACAACCCCACATTGTACCCTCACACAGGCAGTCTCCCAGACACCTTAAGTGACCACAACATTATATACTTTATACATAGTAGAACAAGCATATGCAAAACCACTAACTATATATCCACTAGAAACACAAAAAAATTATCTCCTGAGGTCCTCAACACTTTACTCTGTAACTGTGACTGGACCCCCTGAAAAACCCTCCCACTTGACCAGGCTGTAGCATATTTCAACAAAACATTTCTACAACACCTAGACACTGTTGCTCCATTACGCAAAATCAAGGTTAGAACCTCTACAAACCCCTGGCTCAGTAAAGAAACCAAACAAATCCTCAAGTCCAGAGACACTGCATGGCTTTACTATCAAAAAAAACAAAGAAACACAAAGCCTAACCAAGTACCAAGAACTGAGCAACTATGCAAAAAAATGCATTAGGCTGGACAAAAAATCCTACTACACAACATTACAAATGAAATACCAACACAACCCACAAAAATTTTGGAAAAATGTAAACCAGCTACTAAAATCCACCCAAAAGGCTACCCCCAAACCAACCACCCCTGACACCAAAGTTCCAATTGAAACACAATTCAACTCCCACTTTGTGAACTCAGTTCTATCCTTAGTATCACAGGACAGTTCCTTCCTCACTATCCCCCCCAACACAAATAACACTAATACAAGCTTTACCCTCAAAACAGTTTCCACCACTTCAATCGAAAGCATGCTCTCCAAACTAAAAACCTCAGCAACAGCAGCCGACCTACTCCCCAGCTATTTCTTGAAACTCACAGCAGATGCTATTGCTATCCCAGTCTCCACTCTCATAAACATATCAATTGTTGAAAACTATGTGCCCAAACTCTGGAAAATATCCTATGTTACACCCATACATAAAGGCGGGACCTCCACTGAACTTAATAACTACAGACCCATTGCTTTACTCTCCCCCCGGCCAAAATCCTAGAACAATGCATCCATACCCAGATGCTTAACTATCTCCTAGACAGCAACATCCTGTCACCTACTCAGCATGGTTTCAGACCTGCCCATAGTACCACTACAGCCCTCCTCTGCTTCACAGACACAGTAAACCATCTCAAAAATGAAGGCCTACAAGTGTCAACTCTTTTTTTGGATATGTCCAAAGCATTTGACACAGTCTCACACCAAATCTTGCTAAACAAATTAAACCAATATCATCTATCAAATTCCACTCTTACCTGGTTCCAAAGCTACTTAACTGACAGGTACCAAGCTGTGAAATGGGAAAATTCTCTCTCTCCTCAGCTGCCGTAACTATAGGAGTCCCACAGGGTTCTATCTTAGGACCACTACTATTCACAGTCTTCACAAATGACCTCCATACCTCCACACAGCATGCATCTATAATTCAGTATGCAGATGACACTACTTTAATCTGTGCTGCACAAAACATTCCAACCCTCCTGCAAACAACTCAACTAGCATTCTCTGACGTTGAAAACTACCTTACCAAAGCCCAACTTATCCTCAATCCAAAGAAAACTCAGCTTATGATTATAACCAGTTCTAACAAAAACACTAACAGTCAATTCACTATTTACTCCACTAATGCTACTCCAATTGCTCCAGTGGCACAGACTAAGCTATTGGGAATAACCATAGACTCCCACCTAAAATTTGATAGTCATCTCAACTTAACTATTAAAAAAGTACATGCCAAACTGGGGTCGCTCTACCGTATCAAACCATTTCTTACCAACAACACAAGATCAGCCATTGCTCGCTCCCAACTTCTATCCACCCTACTCTATGCATCTCCCATTCTGACTAATCTCAACAAAACTGAACTAAGCAAAATGGAAGCCTGCTATAACAGAATTGCCCACTTTGCTGCAAATTGCTCATATAGAACTCATCACTGTACTGCTTTGAGACAGCTCCACTGGCTTGAACTGCCCAACCTCCTAACCTACAATCAGCTCTGCCTCTGTCATTCTATCTATTACCTCCCCAATAAGTGTCCTGCCCTCAAAAACCTAGTACAACATCACTCAGCCAAAAGGCCTCTTAGATCATCAAGCAAACTACTACTAGAAGTCACCAACAGCTACAATAGCTTTGGAGTTGCACTATATAGTAGTTCAGTGGCTAAAAAATGGAACTCTGCCCCTTCAAACATTCAAAACACATCATCCAAAGCATCCTTTAAAGAACTCATCAGGCAACATCTCAAGGAAAGTTGGCAGTGCCATGATTGCTGTCCAGGCTAGTGAAAGCAGATAACACATACATACAAAATCTAGAGCACTTGATAATAGTTTCCAATCTTACTCACAAACACTGGCTAATCTACAATGTATGTACTGTACCTGTGTACTATGTATGTATTCTACCTATGTTCCAAATTTCAGCTGTACACCACAAATCTATTAATTACCTTTATTTTTAAAATTAATATGTTTTTGTTTGTTCTCTCCACTGTAATTGTTTATGTGCCGCATACCACTGTAAAAACATGTCTCCTGTAATTTGTGTGTATACTGATCATGTCTAAGTAACTAAATGTGTCTGTAATTTTTCTTTGTGGAGCTTTTCTCCCTGGGCCTCTGCTGAAAAAGGGCCTTTTCGGCTCAGTCAGACACCCCCAGTTAACAAATGTAAAATAAAATAAATTCCATGTTACTCACTTCTTTATATTTTTCTTTCCCTGTTTTCTTTGTATACATTGCCATTCCAGATAACATGTTATGTGTATCTTTGAAACCTATCCATGATAACATTCAATTCTTGTAGAATTCTTTCATTCCCACATGATCTGGATGGCGCAGTGGTGCAGCTGAAGCGTTGTCGCCTCACAGCAAGAGGTTCTCCAGTTCGATTCTCGGCTGGTGTGCCTTCTGTGCGGAGTGTGCATGTCCTGCCTGCATTCATGTGGGTTTTCTCTGGGTGCTCCGGTTTCCTCCTACATTACAAAGACAAACATCTAAAGAAATCCCAATCCCTCTACACCACACACTCCAGATACCTCAACCTCATTACCACAATCAACAGAAGAAGCTGGAGGGACAGGTTCATAATCCAGAGACTGCTCATGCTATGGAATAGACTTCCCATACATGTCAAACAGAGCACCTCACTGGCCCTCTTCAAGAGAAATCTTGATGAATGGATAGAAAATTCACCCCGGGGATCACTCCAGTGGCTCTACTCGAAAGAGGCACTGGGAACTAAGGTCAGGTGTCATGATGCCAAGGTAATCCTATGAGCTAGGCTTCTAAAGGCTCTAGGGTTATTAGCCTAGTACACACCTATGAACCTATGAACTTATGTGTCTGGAGTGTTTCTTCCCAGGCCTCCGCTGAAAATTGGCTTTGTTCCAAGTCGGACTTTCCCGATATAAACAAATGTTAAATAAACAATAAAATAAAAACAAATCTTTCAACAACTGTCTCTTCATTTCTACACCTGCTTTATATAATTATTCTTCATTCACTTTCTTAATTCACTTACCTATTTTTATAGGTTAATAGGTTCATATGTGGGTACTAGGCTATTGGCTCTAGGGCCTATATAAGCCTAGCTAAACGGTACCCTGGCTTTTGCCACCCAAGAAAATTATTTTCCTATGCTCCTGTCGAGCAGAGCCACAGAAGTGATTCCCGGGATGAATTTCGTATCTCCCATCCAATCATCAAGATTTTTCTTGAAGAGTGCTAATGAGGAGCTTTGTTTGATATAGATAGGTAATTTGTTCCAGAGTATGGGAAGTCTCTGGGACAGGAATCTATCCCTCCAGCATGCTCTGTTTATTGTGGTGGCAAGGTTTAGGTCCCTAGAGCGTGTAGCTTGGAGGGATTGGGATTTCTTTAAGTGGAGCATGTCCAACAGCTCTGGGTTTGACATAGCTTTGTATGTTAGGCAGAGATCGCCTCTGAGTAGGCGATATGCGACGGAGTAAAGCCGGAGTTTTTTGAGACTGTCTGCATAGGGCATCTGTTTGAGGCTGGTAATCCTTTGTGTGAGATATTTCTGCTGCCTTTCCAGTTGT
Source organism: Protopterus annectens (assembly GCF_019279795.1). Taxonomy (NCBI): domain Eukaryota; kingdom Metazoa; phylum Chordata; order Ceratodontiformes; family Protopteridae; genus Protopterus; species Protopterus annectens. The sequence continues at coordinate 1,325,163,440 of NC_056732.1, forward strand.
TGTAGATGTCTTGTGAGGTACATACCAAAAGGGGCGTTGTACTCTATAATGGGTCTAATGAGTGATGAGTAGAGGGGAACAATGACCTCTTTTTCCCTGGATGAGAAACCTTTTGTGATGAGGTGTGCCATGTAGAATAATTTCTTGACTACTGTGGCAATGTGATTATCAAAGGAGAGACTACTGTCCATCTGTGTCCCAAGGTCTCTTATCACACTTCCAGTGTTAAGTAGACTACCACCTATGTGGTAGTTTATGGGTACAGAGTTTTTACCAAAATGGATGACAATGCACTTTTTGACATTGAGCTTGAGGCCATGGCTTTGACACCAGGCAGCTGTCTCAGTGAGGCCCTTTTGTAGGATGTCTACATCGTTAGGAGTTTTGATTATGGCTCCTAGTTCGCAGTCATTTGCGAACTTTGTTAGCAAAAGAACTTCTGTTTTAGCCTGTACTTCAGAGAAGTAGATACCAAACAGGAGAGGACCCAGGACTGAACCTTGTGGTACTACACTTGTCACTGGTCTGAAGTTGGATTTAGAGTTTGCTACTTTCACAGTGTGGGTTCTGTCAGTGAGCCAGTTGGCAACCCATCTTGTGACATAGGGATTTATACCTAGTTTAGTGAGTTTATCTATAATTCCAGAGTGGGGGATGGTGTTGAAAGCCTTGGTGAGATCTAGATAGGCTGTGTGAACCACCTTACCCTCATCTACGGCTTTTGTTTAGGAGATATGATCTGCTTTTACAAACCCGAACTGGGTAGGGTCCAGAGTTTGGAGATTACCAATATCATTGTTTCATGATGATATGTTCCATAGCCTTGCAGACCAGGCTCATCAGGCTAATGGGGCAGTAGTTCCCGGGTTCCGTGGTGGCTCCCCCTTTGTGGAGTGGGATAACCGTTGCTGTGCACCATTCAGTGGGCACAAAGCCTGAGATGAGGCTATGATTGAACATGGTACTTAGGTGGGGTACCAGTTCATTCTGTAGTTCATGTAAACGTAGCCTGGGATGTTTTCTGGTCCCATGGATGCTGTGTTCCTGGCTTTGGAGAGTGTGGTTTTTACCTGTGCAGCCATGATTACAGGTACTTTGCATTCTTCCGGTATAGAGATGGGCTCTTTAATGGGTGAGAGGGGGGTAATGTTAGCACTGAACCTATCTGCCAGGATGTTGGCAATATCAGTTGGTTCTGTATATTTAGTGCCACTGTGCTGTAACTCAGAGCAGATCTGGATGTTGCCATTGAGATTCTTGAAATAGCTATAGAATGTTTTGTAATTGTCTTTAGAATCAGTGGCGATTTTGTTTTCGTAACTAGCTTTGGAGGAATTTATGAGGGATCTCAGCTTCTTAGTGAGGCTGACCAGGGAGTTCCTCCAATCATGGGATTTTACTCTTTTTTGCAACAGTTTCTTTCTTCTGTTGTAGAGTTTGTTTAAGGCAGGGGACCACCAGATTGGCTTCCTTTTTTATGGAGGATAGCATCTTGGTTCGGTTAGTTATTGCACGATCCATGCACTCGTGTAAGTGCTTATGCAGTGCATTTGTATAGAATTCAGCAGTTGTACCTCTATTGTCCATCAGCATGGTTGTCATGAAGTTTGCCACTTCTGTCTTAAGAAGCGTGAAGTTGGCTTTGGAGAAATTTTGTACGGTGGTTTCCCTAATTGGGGGGTGGGGTGGGATGTGGATGTCTAGGGTGATTAGCCTGTGGTCAGATCTGACCAACAAGGAATTGACCTCTAGTGTGGAACACCGGTTGCCCATGTTGGTATTGACCAGGTCTAGGATATTGCTGCCCCTGGTGGAGGTGTGGATAAGTTGTTCCAAGGCATTGGAATTTATGAATTCCAGAAAACGTTGAGCACAAGAGTTGGTACATGAGTAGTTTTCCCAGTTAATGGTGGGGTAGTTGAAACCAAAGAACTTGAATGGATTGTGAGACTTATGGCTAGTATAGGGAAGGGACTGAATGATTAAATATTAAGCCTATTTTGTTAGGCAGGGATTTACTTAAGTAGTTGTATTTACATATGTTTAGTCCCACATATATTTATATGTTATTATTTGTACATCTCTATGCCATGAATTTTTAAATGTAATTTGACTTTAAGCTTTTTTAGGTGACGCAGTGAATCTTTTGAAAGTGGTAATTTTTATGTTATGTGTCTTTAAATGAAGGTGAGGATTCTATCAATTGAGTTGTTCTGAAATGGTATAAAATGGGGGCTTTGTTCTGTTTTTATTGTCTGATGAAGTGGCTTAGTCCACGAAAGCGCTCACCTTTGTCTTGTGTGGAATAAATTGCTTTTATTTTTCTACAGCCGTGGCCTGTTGCTTCCTTTGTTTTTTTATATGATATTTGATTGTTTTCTGGAAGCACAGCTTACCATTACCGGTTATTTCTTGCTCCTCTCTCTCTCACTCTATATATATATATATATATATATATATATATATATATATATATATATATATTTTTTTTTTTTTTTTTCTCCTTATTACCCCCTCCCTTTCTTATTTTCTTTCATGCATCAACCACTTCATTTTCTTTTTCTTCCTTTTACCCTTTTCCCAGCAGACTGTACTGCGATTCATCCTTCATTTCCTTTTATCTTTCCTTTTTTCTTTTACTAATTCTCTTGCTTTCTAATTACTTCCTGCTTACATTCTTTAATATTTTTCTTATAATTTGTCCATAAATGTCCTGTTTTTTTCACATTTAAAGCATTTCAATTCAATCATGACCCACTTTCCCACAAATATAACATTTCCCTTTATCACAATTATTAATCAAACAATCACTTTTTCTACAAAAAAAAATGTTTTTGTTACCCCGATTATTTCACTGTACCTTTGTACATCAACGTGCATTATAGTTGGAATGTGCACGATTTTCATTTTCCACTTTTAGTACAACACTACATTCCCAACTCCTAGTCCATAAACCTTGACTGTCATACATTTTAGTAATGTCCATCATGTATTTGCACACAGTATTTAAGTATTTTAGTCTCTTTTTCTATCTCAGTTTGAAATTGCACATATATTTTCTTTTATGTTTTCTGTATTTAATACTTGGAAGTACATATAAATTCCATGGGTTGCAGTTTTTCTTTTTCTCATATTGTCCCAAGAACTTTTTTATACATTGCACAGACTCAAATATGATGTCACAAATGTGTCTTTATTAATGTGAATACATGCTCTTACCTCTTGTGGATAAAAGCCCAGTAGTGTTATCTTATTGTCCCAGACATCATTCCTGTCTAGACCTTTTTCTTCTTTGCTGCCTATTCTTACTAAATATTTCTTTTTTTTCTTGACTCTATCTTCTTCTGTCCTTTCTCCCTCTTTTACCGTATCTATATATGACTTTTTTCCTCCTTTGCCACTGCTTCTTCTTCCTGTATTCTGTTCATCTGCCCACAACACCACCCTCTAATTTCAAGATCACTCTGCACTGTGAGATCATGTAATAAAACATCCCGCAACCCGCCCTACTGGAGGGTTGTAATAATACATCCATTCTGCCTTTCGCTTATACCCCTGAACAACTGCTACTGTAAAACAACCTCAGGGTCTTGTGAAGGTTCGACTCCCTCCCCCCTTTTGGCAGTATTTTTGTTGCCCCTCTCATTACATGTAGACTCATTCCCTGAAGGTTCACCCGCCTTCCTATTGACCATACTGCCAACCAACTCATACTGCGAAGGCTTGACTGCCTTCATACAGTATACAACATCCAACCGTTCTAGCTCGCTTGTTCCCTCCTCTTCCTTGACTGCCTTCATACAGTATACAACATCCAACCGTTCTAGCTCGCTTGTTCCCTCCTCTTCCTACTTCCACCTTAGTTGTATTTCCAACTGAAACAACTTTTCATTGCTGCCACCAGCTCCTGTACTTCTAAAATGTATCCCTCGCTCATCAAAAAAGAAGGGGTAGCTCCCCAGTGCCTTGGCCAAATTTCTGCTAGTCAGTATGAATATCACCTCAGGTCTCCACTGAAATGAGGCCATTGACCTAGTGAGACTAACCCACTTAACAAAGGATGAATAAAAATATGGTTCTGACAATGACAAACAACAACTAGTCTCCTAGTAGGGAATAACTCTGAATTATTTTATACAAATCAATATACACAAGTCATGGTGCATGAGTCTTTCTCATATCATAGCCTTTAGCTGCCAAAAAAAAAAAAAAAAAAAACACTTGGTTTCACCATACCAAGCACGTCATACCAGTTGGTTTGTTCTGTTGTTCCGTAGTTAAACCTGTTTGTTAAAGCATTGCACCACATTAAAATAAATCTTTTGTGCATAAATTCATTTCATATAAATCATTTCAGTTTTTCCCTTGGACAATACTCATGCAACCGTCTTCCATATTCACTCCAGCGTAATGCTCTTGACTGTTGTGTCTTTTTATTTTGTTTCCCCCTCCTGTCTGATTTGTCAGCCTGTTTTCTTAAAAGCTCCTGTGCATGTGAGCTGATCTGATCGACAATATTTTGTGTTCAAATGATAATAACATTGCTTTGCACAGCATATAAAATAATAACTCACAAGACAGGAGAGAGGATTTGTGCTTGTTTAGCTGGCATTCTAACTTGCAAGACAGGTGAGAGGATTCATCCATGCTTAGCTGGCATTTTAATTCATGAGACAGGCGAGAGGATTCATGCATGCATGCATGCTTAGCCTGCATTTTAATTCACAAGATGGGAGAGAGGATGCATGCATGTTTAGTGGGCGTTCAGAACTATGGAGTGGTGCCCTAGCTGACTGTGTATGTCAACAAACTGAAGCCTGACATATTTGCAGTATCCTCAACGTACACATTAGTAGAGCTGCATCATGCAGCAAGACTGTGCATTGTAGGATCTATGCGGAATAACCTTCTGTGTGGAACACAGCCCATATTTTGTATTTATTCTGGAACATCTAACTCACAGCATATAACAATTAGTTAATATGCACTTTTTGTTCTGAAGAAAGTCCCACTTGGCCTTAAAAATGTGTAATCTTAAATGCTTCTCTCTGCTAGTGCTAAGCTACACGTTGTCGATGTGTCATCCTTGTACTGCTCCCATAGCAAAGGCTGAATGCTAGGGTTCAGTCATTGGAGTGGGAGATGTTGCAGAAGGATTTGGATGATGATTGCAAGCTGTGGGAAGCTAAAGTTCAAAGGACTGGAGGACTGGGTTAAAGACACATTATGATCTTGGATTCCAGTGTCTCATTTCTGCATTCTTCCTCTTCCGTCCCAGTTTTATTGTTTCTCAAGTGCACATGCACATACACAGTTTTCTGTGGTAACATGCAGCTGTTCAGCTGTTTAGTGTTTATATAGTTACATAGTTAAATACTTGCTTTCAGCGAGGGACACAAATCTGTCTGGGCTGCAAGCATCTCCTACCTCAAATGCAACATACCGTTCCTAATAGAACTTGGTCACATTCAGTGTTGTTGTCACAGCTGACAGCAAATCAATTTACCTGTCGTCTCTCACAGATCCCCTAGCAGTACCCCGTCACCCAAAGAGTGTCTGTAAAGTAGCTGTAGAGCCAAGACAATCTGGAGCTATTTATAGCAACATGCACTGCAGAAAGGAGGCTAGAAGTAGGTCACGTGAGTTAGGCTGAAGCAAAGGGAGGATCTCTGAAAGGTGCTGTAAACAATGGATGTCGTATGAAAAGGTGTACAATGCCAAAATAATGGGTACTTGTATGTCTGGATATCTATGTATCAACACACAAATTCATTTTTTTAAGTACGTATGACATATGCAAGTAAAGAAATGCTTCATGCTTATACGTGAACTTATAAATGCATTTAAGTACATATGACAGCAAATAATGTAGCTGTTTCTACCTATGTGCACACATTTCTACATGTATTATATGCATGTGTGTGTATTTAAGTACATATGACAGCAAATAAAGTAGTCTGTCTTATGTATGTTGGTAATAAGCTGAATGTCATAGCGACTGAAGCATTTTATTGCTGTTGAAACAGTGGTATTTAAGAGCTATATTTTAAATCCTGATAAATGTGTTTTCCTCACATAGCAGAATGATATTTGTAAGCATATCTTTTGATTAAAGAAAACAGTTTTTAGATTATGCTCCTATTCATATTTATCACCTTTCTGTCCATAGGTAATCGGTAGAATTAGTGGACATTTTCTGGCACTTTATTCAGAAATGAAGAGCAGTCTCAGAAGACCGGCTGTTATATGTGCACATATGCCAACATAACACATATAATTAGTTCATAAAGTTCACTCAGGTTCCTTTATTGCATATTCAGGTTCATATCAGATTGTCCATTCAGTTTAGAAATGTATGGTTACACCTATATCCCCTTTTTTGCAGAAGGCAAGTGGCCATTGCATGGCAGTCTCTGAGGAGGGTGGTTAATGGCCACTCAGATATGTGTACTTTGCAAAGGTATGCGTACAGATTTGGTGCAGGTCTGAAGTCGCACCCTTATTGACTGTCTCCCATTAGCCAAACAGTGCAGTGATCTTCTTGTCAACACAGTTATTAACAATTGTTATCTAGATGGTTCCATTGCACAAAGGGATGAATCCTTTACAAAGCCCAAATGACCAGGGATTGATTAGTAAACCAAATACTAGAGGAGTCAGCTACAAAAGGTGAGAGATAGATGATGTTTGCTTGCCCATCCCAGCTGGTCTATGAGTAGGCAAGGGCCAAGACTGAACACTATCTTGCTAAGCAGCACAAAATCTATGGCTGCGGACCTGGAGTGCTTGCGGAAGCACATACACATCTGAGCCAAGATTTTAGAAAGCAGGATGCTGTAACCAGCAGAGCATTTGAAGTTTAGAGATTAAAATACTTTACTCGCTGGGATGATGGCTTAGTGCTGCCCAGTACTCCTACCCAGCAGTCTGCAGTGTATGTCGGACAGTGGAACTTAAAGGGCTGATAGGCTGGAAAAGAATAACGATGGATGGATGTATTGTTAAAGTTTTCTCAATGAACAAATTATTGTACATATTGCTTAATACTCTTGTATCCTGATACAAATTGTGTTCTAATATTCACACATGCTGCCACATAACCTGATGTATATATATATATATATATATATATATATATATATATATATATATATATATATGCTCTGTTTTTCTTCTTTTGGCTTTTCCTGGTTAGGGGTCGCCACAGCGGATCACCTGTCCACTCATGATTGACAGTAGAATTTTATGGTGTTGAGGTGCCAGCCCAGCAACCAACCTTCCACAGAAGACACACACATGCACGCAGTCACGCCTAGGGCCAATTTAGAGTGTCCAATCCACCTACAGCATGTTTTTGGGAAGTGGGAGGAAACCAGAGCACCCGAAGGAAACCCACGCGACCACAGGGAGGACATGCAGACTCCGCACAGAAGGCACCCCAGCCGAGGATCGAGCCAGAGAACCTCTTACTGTGAGATGGCAACACTAACTGCTGCACCACTGCAGCCACCCCATATATATATATATATATATATATATATATATATATATATATGTGCTCTCTGCCAGTATAAATGTTACATTTACATTGTCTTTTGTGTATTTGCTATACTTGTATCTGCCTTTGCATCCGGGATGTGTCTAAAAAGAGTCTTGGGGCCACTTCACTTATCCAGTTAATAAATAAGGGCAGGAATCAGAAAACCATGCAATTAAAATATACAAATAAATTAAACACAGAGTTGCTTTTCGTGTTTGGAATATGCAGTCCAGACTAGAATTGTAATGGACAACACAGAAACAAATGGCATGTACCCTAATTCACAACCACTGTCACTTTAAGGGGTATAGCAGTTCTATGAGGACTAGTTGTACCCCACAATCACCCAGTTCATGCAGCTTTGGGGAGGCTGAAATCCATTGATGATTAGAACACCTGACCTGATAGCTGCAGTCTCCATTGGTCCTAATCATGGCCTATTTCAGTACCAAGATCATGGACCACAGCTCTGATTATAGTTTAGGATACATTTTTCTTTGCAGCTTTAGCATGTCACAGACTAGTAACAAATGGGATGACGTGCTCGACGGGCCATGATGCTTCGCTGGGGACGGCTTGCACCTGTCACCTCTGGGCTTTCGGATATTGGCAGGGGCTCTTGCTACCCCCATGGTGCCTTTTTTGGGCAAGGCTCAAAAGACAGGCCCACTTCCATAGGTATCACAAGGGATAAGAAACTAAGAGTAATGCTGCTCAACGCTGGAAGTCTAAACCTCGGGATGCACGCACTCGAAACTCTCCTTAGCATGGAGAACCTCGATATCTGTGCAGTGGCAGAGACCTGGTTGGAGCACCCGGCACTGCCGGGTTATACCTCATACCGTGCTTTTCGGCCCCAAAACTTGGACCGAACCACAAAAGGAGGGAGAGTATCAATATTCGTCAAAGATACCCACACCTCCAGGTTGGTGGCACAGTGCGAAGCATCAGAGACTATCCATGTGCAACTAACAGTGGGTAAAACTGCCTTCCAGTTTATAGCCTGCTACAGACCACCCTCCCAAACCCAGGAACCCCACTTGGCCTTCCTGAGAACACTGGAAAATATGAAGGTCTCTCCAAACACCATTATATTGGGCGACTTCAACTATCCAAACATAGACTGGGAGCATTACTCTAGCTCCAGCACCCTAGCCCAAAGGTTCCTAGAATTTATAGACTCAAATGCTATGGAACAACTTGTTACCACTCCCACAAGAGGGGAAAGCATACTGGACCTGATCATCATCAACATGGGGACTCTATGCTCCAGACCAGAAGTGTATCCCTCACTGGTGAGATCAGACCATGGACTAGTCTCACTGGATAGTCACATCCCGACTCCACCCCCTGCCCTAAAAACCACATTGAAAAACTTCTCTAAAGCAAATTTCACACTCGTCAAAACTGAGGTGGAATCCTTCAACACCCCCAGGCCTGTGGAAAATACGGCCCAGACCGCAGAATCCTTTATAAACGCATTCTATGAACACCTTCAAGAATGCATGGATCATGCAATCCCAGATAAAACCAAGACCCAATCCTCCAAAGGCAGACATCCTGTCTGATGGACCCCAGTCATAAACAAACTATACAACAGAAGGAGGAAGCTACTACATGATACAGCAGAATCCCAAGAGGGGAAGGCATCTCTGATCAATATTAGCAAGAAACTACGGGCACTCATGAAATCGTCTAAGGCCAACTTCAAGAGAAAAATTGCACAGGACACTAAGGATAATCACAAGGCTTTCTTTGGTTATGTTAGGAACTTGGGTGGGAATTCCCAGATATGCTCAGAATTGGTCCAAAATGACAAAAAATACACCGAACCCACAGACATTGCCAACATCCTAGCTGACAGGTTCAGTGCAAACTCCCCACCAAAAGGGCAAATATCTATCCCAGCAGTGCTGCCCCTGGCATCTCAGATGCTCAGGTAAGAGCTGCCCTCCAAAGCAAAAACACAGCATCAATGGGACCAGACGGTGTCCCGGGCTGCGTCCTACATGAACTCCAAGAAGAGCTAAACCCAAACCTAAAACTACTGTTCAATCTCAGCCTTACTACAGGATATGTACCCAAAGAGTGGCGTACAGCAACAGTTGTCCCTCTCCACAAAGGTGGTGCCTCAATGGATCCTGGAAACTATCGCCCCATAAACCTGACTAGCTTGGTCTGCAAAGCTATGGAAAGGATCATCATGGACCTCATAAATAAAGATATTGGGGACCTACAGACACTGGATCCTACCCAGTTTGGCTTTGTTAAAGCCAGATCCTGCCTTCTTAAACCTGGTCGATTTCTTTGAAACAGTCACCAAGGCCATTGACGAGGGGAAGGTGGTTCACACAGCCTACCTGGACCTCGCAAAAGCCTTCGATACAATACCCCACTCGGGCATTATAGATAAGCTCACCAGCTTAAATATAAACCCCTATGTCACTAGATGGGTTGCAAACTGGCTCAAGGACAGAACCCACATGGTTAGAATTGCTGGAGCCATGTCAGACTCCAAACCAGTTACAAGTGGCGTCCCACAAGGCTCAGTCCTGGGACCTCTCTTGTTCGGTATATATTTCTCGGAGGTACAGGCCAACACGGAAGGACTGTGGCTGACCAGGTTCGCAGATGACTGCTAACTGGGCACCATAATCGACTCTCCAGCCGACACAAGCATCCTCCAAAAGGGCCTCATAGAAACAGACAACTGGTGCCAGGGCCATGGCCTCAAGATAAACGCCAAAAAGTGTATAGTCATCCCCTTTGGCAAAAACAAAGTGCCCACAAATTACCACATGGGTGGTAATCCATTAAGTACAGAAGAAGTAATTAGGGACCCAAGTTGATAGCAATCCCTCATTTGACAATCACGTGGCCAAAGTGGTTAGAAAAACATTTTATATAGGCCACCTAATCATGAAGTGATTCACATCTAGATCAGGGGAGGTCATCGTGCCTCTTTACTCATCCCTCATCAGGCCCATAATTGAGTACAATGCCCCTTTTGGGATGTACCTTACCAGACACCTGCAGCAACTGGAAAGACCCCAAAAGTACCTCACCAAGAGGATCAAAGGGCTCAAACAGATGCCATATGCTGCCCAGTTAAAGAAACCCCAGCTCTACTCAGTGGCATACCGCCTGCTCAGAGGCGATCTGTGCTTGACTATAAAGCCATGTCCATCCCGGAATTAATGGACATGCTGCACCTCAGAAAATCCAAATCCCATCGAGCTATAGAGACTTGAACCTCAGCACTGAAATAAATAGGACATGCTGGAGGGAAAGATTCATAACCCAGAGGCTCCCTTCACTCTGGAATAAAATCCCAGTCCAGGTTAGGCAGAGTCCCTCATTGACTCTCTTCAAGAGGAATCTTGATGAGTGGATGGGAGATCGTGAGGTACCCCGGGTATCACTTCTGTGTCACTGTTAGACAGAGGCACAGTATACCAACCTCAAAAAAAGGCATAGCAAAATTAATTTAAAATGGGTGGCGAAAGCCAAACACACTCTGGCTAGGCTTATAAATGCCCTAGGGCAGATAGCCTAGTATGAACCTATGAACCTATGAACCTATGAGCTCACTAACTACCACATCAGAGAGCATGATGCATACTACACTTATACATCATTCTGGTTTCTACTTATGTTCTTCTACATGATTACCATTTTGTCTTTCGTATGTGGTCCAGTGCTTACCCACAGTGAAGCACCAAGCAGTGATATTGCACTGCAGCATTTCTGTTTCCAGGCGTTGGGGGGGAGTGGACACCCAGAGCCATAACCAGTCCTTATTACATCCGCACTGCTGTCATCTTGTCACTGTTTGTGAACTGTAACAACAAATGTTAAGTCATAACCATTACATTTATAGTATGCAGTATATGCAGTCATGTTGCTAATTTTTTTTATATCCTATATTTTTCCTTTTCTACATTCTAGTTGAGGACAAATCACAGATTCTGTCTTTTTTTACACAGGTTAAATCATTCTTATTAGGCTTATTCATTCAGAAGTGCATTGCTGTATATTTTTCTTAATATATATATATATATATATATATATATATATATATATATATATGTGTGTATATATATATATATATATATATATATATATATGTAAGTGTGTGTGTGTGTGTGTGTGTGCTAGCATCTCAAAGTACAGTTATAAAGCTTAACACTAGGAACAAGCAGTTTACCTTTGCTTCCTTTGGTACAGCTCTTCTGAACTCACTGGGATAGAAATGATGACGTAACGTCAGACCTTGCTGATGCTCTACACAGCCATGAGCTACACACATCCTGATGCACAGAAAAACAACTTCTGCCAGCTACATACCCCCCCACACACTGTCTCCTTAATATTCACCCCTGTGTCCCTTTAGAATGATTGACAAAGGGGTGCAGGAGGGTGTAGGGATTACCATTCTCCATGCTGTAGAATTCTACGTATGTAAATCAGAGGCATGAAAAGTTTAGCAAGTAGGCATCAGTGTAGAAAATGTTCAGCTGTTTGTTTTGGAACACAAAAATCTTGAAATTAATTTAGGATAGTATTGAGATAGTGGAATTTAGGAGACTGGAAGGCAATATCAAGGTAATTGTAATTTATAATCAAAAAGCTGGAAAACTATACTAGGTTGTATGGAACATTGGTGGAAATTTTGGGATGTGTAAGAAGAGATGTTTTTCACAGAAAAAAGGTATCGGTAACAGTGCATTGTACCAGTTATTGTCAATGTTTTGTTTTGAGAACTGCATACAGTCCTAAAAGCTAGATGTTGCAGGGTCCTTCGCACTACCGATTCTCGACACAAACCAACGTCTTCTTTTGCGACTACCATTGTTTCAAAAACGACCGAGTTTCTTAGGCCCAGGGTACGAACCACACACAAGAAACCGACGACCCAATCTCAGGCATCTGCTTCCTTGCCTCAGTCTCAAATGCTTAAAATGGTGGAAGACCTTATCATGCTGATCAGGGGAAGCCAAGCTACCCCCTCCAAAAGGAAAAGAGATATGCCCCCTGTAGTTTTGTCTGAACAAGAGTCAGATGACTCTGATGCATCTGAATATGAAGACATGCAACCCCTCTCTACTTATGAGGATTCTGATGCAGAGGACTCCATCCCTTCAGCCTCTCCCCCAGAGGATTTTTCCTTTGGGGAAACTCTTCATACCTTAAGGGAGAATTTCCAATGGGAGAGTCAAGACTACCCTCAGTCTAAAAAGAGACTCGGAATTCTTAGATCTTCCACAGCACAGACCCTTGGCCATCCCCCCAGTCCTGGTTGTTGTGGAGGATGTTTTCCTGGAATCCAGCTTGACTCCTGACACCCTCCCTCCTACACCAAGCAAACCAGACAGGTACTATAGAGTCCCTGACTCACACAAATTTAGTTTTAAAAATCCTACTGCTGACCCTGAGGTAATTTCTCAAGGACCTAAAGGGATTAAAGCAACCTCGGCTAAGAATCCCACCTCCTCAGATACGAATTCCCGAGCACTCACAGATGGGGTAAAAAAGAATACACCTCAGCTACTCTTGCTATCAGGGCACTAAATTGTCAGTTCCATATGCTAAATTTTCAGCAACATACCCTGGAACTCCTCAAACAATAAATGCCTTCCTTTCCTGCTTGTGCAGAATCTAAAGAGTTACTAGAGTTAATGCATTCTGCAAGTCATGTAACTAAACACACCTTGCACTGTGGTTTTGACGCCCTAGAAGCTTCTTGCAGGGCAGCAGTCACTGGATCTGTCATTAGAAGGCATGAATGGCTTAAGGAACAGCCCCTGCCAGACCATGTCAAATCTAAATTGTTGGATGCCCCCTTGCATAAAGACAGCGTATTTGGCACTAAGGCAGAAGAGGTCTTAAAAAAGATGGAATAAAAAGCAAAATATAGACAGACAGTTAAGGATTTCTTACAGGTCCAGCCACCCAGGTTCAGCAGGCATTGTCTCACCAAGCACTGGTCCTTTCCTGCTCCCACTAAACCAGTCCAGCCCAGGCCCCAGCCAGGCCCCCAGACAGCAGCCACAGGGAATGCAGAGATCTAAGCAGTGGACTACCTCCACTTCAAAACCAGGGAGTTCTAAGCCACCCACTGATGGTAAGAACTCACAATGACTCACCTCCCCCACCCCCTCCCTCTGCCCACCTTCACTTACCCCAGGAGAAAACTCTCCTTTCACGCAAGCACCTGGGCCACCATTACCAACGGCCACTGTGTTCTCAGCATAGTGACTCAGGGATACAAATTTTCCTTCCACATCCTTCCAACCCCAAAAGGGTTCCCAGGTCTACCTCCAAACCAGTGGGCAGAAGCTCAAATGCAAATCCTTTCCCTGCTTTCTATAAGGGCAGTAGAGCATGTTCCTGCAGAACAGATAGGCCAAGGTTTGTACTACAACCTTTTTCTGGTTCCCAGAAAAGAGGGCACCTGGCACCCCATCTTCAATCTGTCCATTAAAAACATCTTCCTGGTGATTCCAAAATTCAAAATGCTCACGCTCCAGCAGTGCTACCCATGCTCTCCAAGGACACTTGGCTAGCCACCCTAGATCTTAAAGAGGCCTACCTCCACATTCCTGTCAGGGAATAATGCAGGAAATATCTCCATTTCAGGGCAGGATCTCAACACTTTCAGTTATCTGTGCTTCCCTTTGGCTTATCTACTGCTCCCAGAGTTTTCACAAAATGTCTGGCTCCAGCCATTGCCTTTTGCAGATAAAGGAATATCCAGATTTACCCATACTTAGACAACTAGCTTATTCAGGCAGACAGCCAGGAAAAGCCGCTCAAGCACCTGGCCTTTGTAAAGACCCTACTAACCACCCTAGAGTACACAATCAACAAAAAGAAAACCAAACAGGTGCCCACCCAAAGGATTATCTTCCTGGGAGCAAGCCTGGACACAGCATCCCAGATGGCATTCCTTACACCAGAAAAACAAATTTTCCTGACAGCCTACTTCTCTCAACTAGCCACCAGGCCCCAGTTATCTGCAAGGAAGATCCTGCAAGCTCTGGGGTTCATGGCATCTTGCATACTACTCATTCCATATGCCAGACTGCATATGAGGAAACTTCAATGGTACCTAAAAAAACCTTTGGTGTCTACACTCTCGAGACCTGGAGACTCTTATACCTATAATTCCTTGCGTCAGAAAAGATTTTCTTTGGTGGGCAACAGCCTGCTCCCACAACAAGGGACTACCTTTCTCACCACCCCACCACCACCCAGACGATCACCGCAGATGCGTCAGACTATGCTTGGGGTGCACACCTGGACAGCAAGTGCATACTAGGCCAATGGAGCCCTCAGCAAATCCCTCTGCACATCAACCAAAAAGAGATGATGGCTGTCCAGCCCGCCTTGATAGCTTTCAAGCCCCTTGTCTCCTCAGGGGCTCTCCTCATCAAAACAGACAGCACCACTGTGATGTGGTATATCAACAAGCAGGGAGGGACTCACTCCTACCCTCTATGCAGGCAGGCCATGACCCTTTGGCCCACAGCCTCTGCCATGCAACTGCACCTGTTAGTGCAATTCCTACCAGTTTCTCTCAACTCTCTGACAGACCAATTAAGCAGAAATCTTCTGGACTCACACGAGTGACAGCACAACAGAAGAACTTTCACCCTAATAACTCAGAAATGGGGCATCCCGAAGGTCGACCTCTTTGTCTCCCACACCAACCGTCAGCTCAGCAAATTCTACATCAGGGAGCATCACTGCATGGCTTGGAAAGTGGATGCCCTGTCCTTCCTCTGGGTTAATCTATCAGTCTATGCCTTTCGTCCACTACCTCTCATCCCCAGGCTACTGCTCGAAATAAAGGAGGAAAAACCAAGGACAATTCGCATAGCTCCAGACTGGCCTCACCAGCACTGGTACCCCTTGCTGTGCAACCTGTCCCCACTGCCACCATGGCATCTTCCTCAGATTCCAAACCTCCTGACCCAGACAGTAGGGGAATTCATGCATCCCCAATTGCAGACACTCATTTTGGCAGCTTGGCTTATTCCCTAACCCCGGATCAATCTGCCAACCTCGGTAAACAGGTTCTGATGTTATACATGAGGCCAGATGCCCTAGCACTAGAACGTCTTATGCTGACAAATGGAAAAGGTTAAGGGAACCAATACGGCACAGCCCTCCCTCCCTCCCTCTCATCCTGGATTACTTAGCTGACCTGCTACATATTAGCCTCTCTTTTTCCTCTATAAATATTTATGCCTCTGCTATCTCTGCTCATTTCCCCACTGAGCAGCCACTTTTCTCACACCCTTTGATCAAACAGTTCCTAAGAGGGGCTAGCAACTTGAGGCCACCCAGAAGAGCACCAACTCCAGCTTGAGACCTTAACTTTTGGTTTGGAAAAGCTCACCCTGCCCCCCTTTCGAACCAGCTTCTTCTGCAGAGCTAAAATTTCTCTCCTGGAAGACAGCTTTCCTTCTGGTCATCACTTCAGCCAGAAGAGTCTCCGAGCTGCAAGCGCTCATGGCTGTGGAACCCTTCATCATCTTCCATGCTGACAGGGTATGCCTCAAAACTAACCCATCCTTCATGCCCAATGTGGTGTCCAGTGTAGCTCTCAACCAATCCATTCATTTGCCCACCTTTTTTCCTAATCCCCAGAGCAAGGGAGAAAGGATCCTGCACTCTCCAGATGTGCACAGACAGCTCAGATTTTATCTATACAGGACTAAATCCTTCAGAAAGTCTGATCAATTGCTGGTTAGCTTTGCTACAGGGGCAGAAGGCAAAGCCATCTCCAAACAAACCATTTCCAAATGGATAGCACACTGCATCCATTTCTGCTACAAACAACATGGAAAGCCTCCCCCAAGTGGGTCAGGACTCACTCCACCAGAGCAGCCTCCACCTCAGCAGCTTTCCTCAGAGGAGACCCCACCAGCGACATCCTGGAGGCTGCCACCTGGACATCTGTTCACACTTTTACCAGACATTACCACCTACCTCTCTTCTCCCAATCCAGGGCAGGGTTTGCCTCTGCAGTCTTGCAGGGCATCCTAGCCAGCCCCTAGTTTCCTTGACTGCCTCCACCAATTTCCTCAGCTTTGGGAATCAATCCAGATGATATGACTGCAATAGTGAAACATGAAGAACATAGTACAGTTGTGTACACTTACCATAAATGTAGATGTTCGAGTGTATTCACTGGTGCAGTCCTAGTTTCCCTCCCTCCATCCTCCTTTCTTCTCTTTCCTTACAAGGGACATATTGGTATTTACTTTCTACTAGTGGGGTTCTTCCAGCAGAACCTGGCTCCCACTTGGGGGCTTCTGACAGGTTAGGGCAAGAAAAACTGATGTAATGGTGTCGGCTGCCTTAATTTATACTACTGACGACCTGACGTCAGTCCTGAAGCGACAGCAACCGACGCAAAAATACTAAGCCTCTGGTATTCGTACCTGCCGGGGGCTACCCTGGCAGGGATAACCCAAATGTGATGACTGCAACAGTGAATACACTCAAACATCTACATTTATGGTAAGTGTACACAACTGTACTTTCCCATGCATATAATTTGCAAAGAATGCTCTGGTATCTTGATGAATGAGTTTATTACACTTGTATATTAGTACGTAGTACCTTAGATGAGTAGTATACGAGACATATTTGAACATACACTTTAGTCCCTGAAAGCCTTGTCTTTACAAAGAGGGTTTAATTTTATTTATTTTTTTTTACATTTTCTGCCCATATGTATACACGTCTAGGGAGGGACACACCCAACATGCTCTGCATTTCTGCTGTTTTTCACAAGAATATCCCAAACAGATGCCGGTCATAATTTCAAGGACCAAAATTGTGAGTCCATAATTGAAAGCTGGCATGTTTGATTGCCCCTTGCCCTTCGGTGACCTTGGAAGTAGTTTGTTCAGAAGTAGGGATGTGTTGGTGAAAGGGCCTTGTCCTACTCCTATGTTTTACTGCAGCATCAACATCTTAATAAAGTAGTTGACAATGTTTTGCTGATCATTTACATGTAGACAGAATTCACATTCTAGTCAGGAAATTCATATAGCTGTGTGTATATACTCTGTGAATCCTGGTGGTGGTTCATGGGTTGCTGTAGGAGACATCATTCGAAAGATGGCTACAAAAGCATACTAGGATTTTATTACCTAGACCCCCTAGACCTAGGGCTGGGGTACGTAATATATATTTAGTGTAGCCATTTATAAACAGGACTTCATATATGAGCTTCAGACCCCTACCCACTTAGTAATGTGTACTAATCCTAACCATGCCCCTAACCCTAACTGTGCACCTTTCCTTGAAAAATACCTTTCTGATAGCACTGCCACTACAGAAGGCACCTAAGACACTCACCATGCATACACTCACAAACACAACATTTAATGTATCCTTTCCACGCGCACACTTAGAAACACACACTAACTTTATCCCCTCCACCCACACACTCACAAATACACACAACTTTAAATCCACCCCCCCCCATGCACACACTCACAAACACACACAATCTCTTCTTAATATAAATAAATATCCAATATATTTGTAACTTATTGTGTGTCCCAGAAATCTGGGGTTAGACTTACTTCCCTGCTCCTATGTCTTTCTTACTTTACCAATAAATATCTACTTCGAGTTTGTGTGTTGACAAGAAAAGTTTTTTCTTTTGAAACTTGAATGTTGTATTTGTGTGAACTCCCATGGTTTGTGAAAATGCAATATATTACGGCCTTTAATATCGGCCTATTTCATTGGTTTATGCCTTACCCTTGTCAAAACTAAAACAAGAATAGAAAAAAAACACTTCTAAATAACTAAATTAAATATGTATCACAAAACACAAACCAATTTGGTGTTTAAACTGTCCTTTAGAGTCCATAAAAAAGACAATGGATAGTAAATTTGGGTGCTCTGTTTAAACCTGGACTGAATGACCACTGGTAAATGTAAGCCATGTTCTGTGATAACTACATTATGATGTATGTAAGATATTTGGTTTATTACAATTTATGATATAACATTATTATTTGATATTCATCAAAATAATGTAAATAATGTTGTTCAGTTATTTTCTTTCATGTGAGGTTGATGTTAATAAGGTATGCCGTTGCTTTAAATGAATATGTATAAAAGGAGGGGGAGGGCACTGCCTAACACATGCAATGATGACACTAAGGCGAAACCTGGTTTGTTGGTGAGGTGGCTTGACCTGTTAGCCATTAAAGTTGGCTAAGCATATATGTCTGGACTTTGTGCTCTTTTTTTCAGTTAGAACATTATTTGTTGTGCTGGTTTCGACTGTGTAATTTATATTGGACAGTAAACCGGGCACTATTTCACCGAGCACCGGGTTTGGAGTTTTGGACTGTATATATATATATATATATATATATATATATATATATATATATATAGATACATGGTTCTACCTGACGCAGAACATCGACAATGCAGAAGACCGTGTTTTGTTTTGTATGGGGTTTCGTTTGTGTACCGTACGGTTATTATTATCGGTTGTTGTGTTGTGGTTGTTTAAGTGTTTATGGGTCGAGTGATATGTGGTGTTGTGTCGGGTGTTGTGTGGTTTCGATTATGTCAGGTAGAACCAGATACATATATATAGATATATATGTAGATAGATATAAATATATATATAGACACACGTACTTGTGTGTGTGTGTGTGTGTGTGTGTGTGTGTGTGTGTGTGTGTGTGTGTGTGTGTGTGTGTGTGTGTGTTGGTTGAAGTGCATTCTTTTTGAATGCCATTCATTCAAATTATTCAAGTTATTGAACAAAATGTAACACAAAATTAATGTGTGGAAAACTGTGTTTCTGCAAGATTGTGGAATTCTACAAATAGGGAAACTTAAATTTTTCTTAGGTATTGTGCAATCTGTGAGTGGGTATATTTAAGTTAGTTGGAGGTGTAGGGGACACAGTCTTTCCCACATGAAGACAGTGAGGGGTGTTACTGCCTGCTAAAAATATTTATTTAAGTAAATTCACTTTCTTGTATGTGTATTTTTCGATTTTTTTTTTTTCTGTTAGTAAAGACGTTGGACAAAGGAAACTTCAATTAATTGAGTTTAACTCATACATGCATAGATTGTGTGTGTGTGTGTGTGTGTGTGTGTGTGTGTGTGTGTGTGTGTGTGTGTGTGTGTGTGTGTGTGTGTGTGTGTGTGTGTGTGTGTCTGTATATGTGTGTGTGTGTATGGTTGCTGATGCAAGCCTGGTGCAGTAAGAACCTACCGCTGGTTGAGAGCCTTCAGGGAAGTACCTGTTAAAAGTCTGAGGAGAAAACTCAAGTGTGAATAGGAGAAGCATGTACTAATTTTGAGCTTGTTGTATTTTAGAATATTCCCTCCCTCTTAATCAAGGTACAATTATCTGAGTAATTATACTTGTAAACAAAAACAGGTGTAGTGGGTCCAGAGGTCTAAGTAACAATGAGTTTGGAGATTTGTTGCCTTTTTGTCAGAACTGGACTTAAGTTTTTTAAGTTTCAGGACAAATATCACTGAGTACTTCCAACTGACAGAAGTATGTCCATTATCTTGAGCCAGCCCCATGACTGTTTTGCCCTGAATGTCTATATGCATGCGGTCAGCCAATCTAAACATTTTTGCAGCATAATCAGACAGATAAGGAAATTTAATCCTAGGTAAGCTTTTGAGATACTATCATAAATGAGGAGGAGGTGGTGGTCAGTCAAGTGGAAAATGGTGCAAGTCAGGTCACCTCTGACAACTTTAGGGATGAGGCATTTGCAAAATGAGCAGAGGACCATGTGCTGTATGCCAGCTGTATCGGTCTTCGATCACAGATTGCACCAAGATACCTAATATGTGCAGTAGCAGAGAGCTGCAATAACCAGTATGTTGAGCATAAGACCACTAGTGTTTGAGGGAAGCAAAGATCCTATAGATTTCAGGAGAACAGATCTGTAGCAAGGGAATTTGATGCCTTGGGCAACACATTCATTTTGCAATCCCACAATACTGTCTACAAGCAGTCTCAGTTGCTTTATTGATAACTTGCAAGTGGTCAGACTGCTTCTTAAGGTAGCCCTTGCCAAGTTGCCACCTTTACAAAAGAGCTTACACGCTGTCATTAAACAATCGTGGTAACTTATAGACAGCATATAAACTGTTTTACTTATCAAACTATTGTCTTTTTTAAGGTAGACCTCCATACCTGTAAAAAAGAACAGTCTGACAGCTTGTAAACTATCAAACTGTTGTTTGTAAAGGTGTGCGACTTCCTACAAGATGGCAGTTGGGACAGGCATTCTGCTTACCTCACAGTTCCTAATGCACTGCAACATAGTTTGGCATGGGAGCATGTCATCACATTGAAGGTAGTTTCGCCGAAATCAAAGAAATCAGACAGTTTGCCAAATCCACTTTTGTCAGCAGTCGGGATTGCCTTTTTCTGTACTGTTGTGTAACCTCTGAGTTAGTTTATATAATTCTGGTGGATGTTGGGACTGTCTCCCCACATGGGAAGGGTTGCAGTATGGCATGCCCCCCCTAAAATAAAATATTTTAATGTTCATTTAAAGCTGTTTTGGCAGACTGTCTTTGAGTTTTTTGCATTTGCCAAAACTGTCTTTGACAACTCGACAAGAATCTGTTTGGCATAACTATTCTCTTTTCTTATTGAAACACGTTTGCTGCAGGCTGTAACTCTGGGCATTATTGTCACTTGCAATTCAGTCTCATTAACTGGTAAGTAGTTAGTAGTAAGTGCATAATTCTATAGATTGATAGTAGCAAGGGGCCAAGGGTGGAGGCTTGTAGGGCTGCAAAAGTAAATGAGACTTGCAAGGACAACTGGCTACAAAATTCTAGTGCATATATGTAGATTAAGCTTTCATCCTTTTAAATTGCATTTTGTAGAACAGAGATTTATTTGTAGGTTCACAATGATGTAAGAAACAGGCACCATCATAGCAAACATCCAGTGATTCTGTGACTATGGAAATAGTAGTCCAATGCTGAGGCTTAAACTTATAAAAAGAAACAACCGGTGATGCAGGGGTAAAATCACCAAACAGCTTTAATAAAACAAAGTAAACCACAGTATCAAGTACACTCAAAACTGACAGCGCTTTCACCCAGAATAAGGCATCCTCAGAGTCAGTTAGAAAATATTAAACAGTCCTTTATATTTCAAATTCAAATAACATTTTAACCAATAAGCACCATCATATAATTGTAATAATCAATTGTCCTGGGAGTTAACTCTTAACAGTGTTTCAAAAGTTACATTTGTCAAAAAATTCACCACACAAACATTACTGAGTTTTCATTGTATATGTATGTCAAAAAATCTTTCCTATAAAGGATCCTTTTATATTTCCTTGTTGCAAAATGATGGTGTTTCAAATACATAAAGCTTTGTGTTTTAGTATACATGCCATGGATAATGTGTCATTAATACCAGGTCTTGCACTGGCTTCTAATCTAATCTGCCATATACATTCCCTAACTTCAAGCATGTTTTTGTAATCTCCACCAAAGTCTTTAGTGTATAATCTGTCAATGACAAAAAATATGAATTTTTTAAAATTCATACAGTCCTTACTGTGAACAAATAAAGAATTAGTTGACTTTTTGTTTTTTATGTCCCTGACATGTTCCAGTATCCTCTGCCTTATTTTACTTGCAGTCATTCCAACGTAAAACGCTGGACATGATAAACAGGTGGCCACATAAATTACCATGTTCGTGTTATAATTACAATAACCTGGACACGTCAGGGACCTTTTATAATTCCCAATTTGTACATAAGGACCGTCATTAATGAATTTGCAAGCTTTACAGTTTCCACATTTAGCCATCCTAGCTGGTTTTTGACTGATAGATTTTGGTATTTTCTCCAGAAGTTCCTTAATATTAACACCCCTACTATTTATAAATTTTGGGCTGTCACCTAATATGTCTGCAGAAAATATGTTGTGCCATCCTATTTCAATAACTTCCTTCAGTTTAGCAGACATGTTATTGTACTGCAACACCATACCTATTTGAGTGTCTTTCCATTTCTGTTGTTTATGATTTTGTTGGTAACCAGGGGCCTTTTCTGCATCCCTTAAATTGTCTAATAAAATTGGTTTAAAATCTGTCCCCCTCCTTTGAATAATATCAAACTTAATTGATGTTAATAAATCCATGGGGTAACCTCTTTCTCCAAATAAACCAATTAATGTCTCAATTTCTTCAAAAATACACAGTCTTCACTTACTGTACGAGATGCCCTGATAAACTGACCTTTTACTATGTTTTTCTTAACGTAGTGTGGGTGGCAACTCTCGTAATGTAAAAAGGTGTTACTATATGTCTTTTTCCTAAATAAACTTGATTCTATTTTTCATCTCTGATGTATAAATGTAAATCCAAGAAATCATTGGAACTTTTCTCACCCTTACTAGTAAACTTCAAAAAAGTTGTAGTGTGATTAAGATAAACTATAAATTCCTCCAACTCTTCTCTTGAACCCTTCCATAAGAATCGTATATCATCTAGGAATCTTAAATAAATAATCATCTTAGATGCATAAGTTGACATCAAAACATGTTGCTCCTCCCAATCAGCTAGAACCAAGTAAGCATAAATGGGAGCACATCTAGCTCCCACTGCTACTCCAGTACACTGTTTGTAAAATTCACCCTCAAACTGAATATAATTGTTTTCTAGGACAATCTGCATTGTCAACTAACAAATTTCTTTTAACTTGGTGAATTTTACTGTGTTTTGCCAAACTTCTAGAGAAATGTTCCAAACCTACATCATGAGGTATTACCGAAAATAAATTTATTATGTCAACTGTGACAAACCAAAAATCCTCCAAAGTCATGTTTTGCAGGGTCCTTAAACAATCCAAACAGTGCCATGAATCCTTTAATATGTGTGGTATGTAGTCAAGGGTGTGTTTACTGACAGTATCAATGTATGCAGCCAGGGGGTTCTGTTTTTGATTCCCTGGCTGCCACAATTGGTCTGAATGGTGGGTTGCCAATGTCCTTATGTATCTTGGGTATACCGAACATATTGGGCATAACTGGATGTTCAACTGTCAAATAAATATGTTTGTCATGATCGATTATTCCTTCACAAAAGAAATCATAGATTTGCCAGTCAATCTTTGTATATGCCCTCTGGACCTCAAATTTAGACACCACATCGTAGGTGTCAGAATCCTGTAATATGTTCTGCAAGTTCCACGTGTAATCCAAATTTGACATAATAACCACACCACCACCCTTATCTGGTTTCATCACTCTGTATTGACTATTAGTCGAAAGTTCCTTTAAACAGAATTCTTCTGCAACTGTCAGATTTTTGTAGTTAGTATACACCCTTGTTTCAGTCATTCTTCTCATTTGGGAGGTACATAAATGTTCAAAAGCTAATGTCAGAGGATTATATGGGGGAATAAACAAACTACTCCTCTTAACTGTTGTACTCTGCCTTTCCCTTTCTATGTTAGATTTGTTCATGAAGTATAATTTTAGATTAAGTTGTCTTGTGTATAATTTCAGGTTAATAATAACCTTACTTATGTCATGTTTGAAGTCAGGTACATAAGTAAATCCTTTTTTCATTAAACTTAAGTGACTATCAGAAATATTTAAATCTGAATAATTGTAAATATTAAAGGACCCATCACCAATAATAATTGGTCCTTCATGATTTTCCGTGTTAGTATCTAGACTAAGGGAAACTACCAGTGGACCATTGGATTCTTTATCAGAAAAAACCTATGAGGTCTGTGGTGGGCGATACCAATTCATTATAAAAAAAGTTGTAGTCAATATTATTTGTTGGTAATTCCAAACCTTCTACCTGCGATGCCAATTCCTGTTGGAATTGTTGTTGGAATTGTTTCTCCTCTGACCCCCACCTCTCCAATTGCCTCTCCCTTGAATGTTCTGCCAGTGGGGTTGTCTTTCATTGGAGTAGGAATGTTGTTGGTCCCGGTTCCTTAACCGGTCGGACCACCTTAAGGGGGGTTTCTAAAAAAAACTTTCCCTCATCTATGTCCTCCTGAGTGAATTCAACCTCCCCTACCTCCGTCTGGAGTGTCTCTCTTCTTGTATCTAATTCTCTATGCCCTTCTTTAATATTCGGCTTAGGGTATGCCTTTTTCTCTTTATATTCATTGGTATCCCTTAAAACTTGTCAAGATCTATCTTTATTTTCTCAAACCTATGCCTATAACTGTCAAACAACAAATCATTGGTAATACTTTGTTTGAGTGTAATCAAATCACTTTTTATGTTGACAAGTTTGCAAATGTTGTCCCTAATAATAATTCTCATCAAATCAAGTCCTGCCCTGTCAAATAATTCAAGCATATTTCCATAAGCTTCTGAATTAGCCTCAATACCCATGGGGATCCTAAAAATCCTAAGACCTCTCGGTACCCGGTTAAGCTCAATTGAACGTTCCAAAAAGACATTGTCCATCTGTAAAGATTTGTATTTTTTAGCTAATTTTTCAAACTTTAATAGCGGTGGTGGTGCTGCAGTAGTGTTGTTGCCTCACAGTAAGACGCTGTCCGGTTCGATTCTCAGCTAGAGCGTCTTCTGCGTGGAGACATGCGTGAATGGGCGTACCTTCGTTGAAGGTTGTGCATCAGGCCTGGCAAGTTGGTACGTAAAAATCTACTGCCAATCATTAGCAGACCGGAGTTTCGCTGTGGCGACCCCTAACCGGGAAAAGCCAAAAGACACAAAATAACTGTGAATGAAGTGTCCCACGATCAGAATCCTGTGTCCTCCCTAGGGAATCACCCAGAACGGGTGGTATTAAAAAATCTTCCATATCAAATAATGCTGTCCCTGTTCTACTCATTCTGTTGACATCTCCCATTCTGTCACTATTAGTGTTATCATCAACTCTTGGTAAACCTGTGTTGTAATTTCTGTCCCTGCTAGTTCCCGGTGGAGTGTGTAGTGTAAATAAGTCAGCTTGCGAACTAGTAATACTATATTCCTTGTCTTTTTCTTTTTCGCTTTTTTTGTTTCCTTGCAACAAAGAAATAATTTGTCTAGATATATCTAGATATTGAATCATAAGTTGTTCCATGGTTATGATGGCGTACAAATGCTGTAACTGAGTTTAAAATAATGGGTCAGCTACATGTTTAAAGTATATTAGGACAACCTCGTATTTAATTAACTCAGTATACTACGGAAATAGTGTTCAAAAAGGGTCAGCTCAAAGGCAAAAGATTAGAACTGCTCATGTAAATGATCTGAATGAAACTGAGCAATGACAGCTGCTATAAGATGTACATTTTATTTTATACAGAGTGGTTTAGCTGTTAGAACAATGTGCCAGCTGAGAAGCTGGGTATAAAAAGAGCAAACAATTCAGCAAAGATATGACCTAGTGTCTGTTGGGGGAGGAAGGATCAGTGCATTATGGGTAAGGATGGCAGGAAAATGGGGTAAGTAATCTCAGCAACACATCAGGTCCCTGTGTAGGAATGTAGAAAAAGGTGAAACTATACACATTTATTTAACTTACTTTGATCTGGCAAAGCTGACATTTCTGGGATATTTAAGTCTTGAAGCATTATGGCTGAGAAGATTCACAAACTTGCACTTGTAACAGTATTTCCACTTTCAGAATTGTGTTTTATTATCCAGATTCTTATCCCAAGTTAGATTTGCATTTCGCTTTCACATGAGAACATCTGAAGTTTTCCATTTCCATGATATACCTAGAAATGTATTGTTTAGTTTGAATAGCCTATTTATCTGCCTTTCATTGACCACAGTTTTCTTGTGCAAAGTACATCAAAGCAACCTCCGTAAGATTCTGCTGACTAGGTACATGGTACTCATTGAAGAGAATGTACTTTCTACTTTATATATGTAGATATTGATGTGTCTATGGACCTGTTTGTCATTTCTGAATGTTTACATGTGTGCATATTGTTCTAAGAATGTTTTCCTTTTACTCCTGCCCCCATCTGTTATCTACTCTACCACAATACCCTTTTTAATCTCTGTAACCATAATGGGGAGGAGATAGGGACATCCTGGTATATTACCATTTTAAATGTATGAAGGCTTTTCTCAGTAGGCCTACCATTCATTCCATCCCCAGGCTGATTGCATTGTTCCAGCTGATTTGTGAGCACATGTGACCGGGAATGCAGTGTCCACTGCAAACAGTCTACCAGTGT
This sequence comes from Protopterus annectens, assembly GCF_019279795.1. Taxonomy (NCBI): domain Eukaryota; kingdom Metazoa; phylum Chordata; order Ceratodontiformes; family Protopteridae; genus Protopterus; species Protopterus annectens. The sequence continues at coordinate 1,325,190,205 of NC_056732.1, forward strand.
ACCCCTTTCACTGGAACCTTCCTTACTTTCAACTACCCAGTGGTGTCATATTTAAAATTAAAATATGAATTGTCGTTACTGAAATATGATAACATCAGGGTCTGGTGGCCCCACGGTTTGAGGAGTGACGGATAATGGGAGATTCAAGACTGAGAAGTTATGACGGGTAGATGATGTCTCACTCTTCAAGAAGGCAAGGCAAGCAAACCATCTGTGCCAAGCAGCCATAGTGGAATCTAAAAGAAACATTCTGCTTTAAAAACTGTCGGACAAGCATTATGTTGTAATTGCTAAAGCATACTGTGGTGTCGGGAAGACACTTTCTTGTTCATGATCGTGACCTTTAGCAGAGTTGCTAATGTAGACGGAACAATGGCACAGTTGTGCCACATGCAGCCCAAGCTATGCCACTTTCTGCAACACCACTGAAGCCATGTCAGAAAATGGTCAGATTAGGATCTGGACACAACTGTCACCAAGAGTAGTAAGATTCATTTTTAATACAACACAGCTAAATGTAACAGGAAGTGCTGATCTGAGCACAACTGCACATGTCTGCAGGTAAAACACATTTTGGTGGAACAAATATGAGGAAATGGATAGTTTGTTGGGAATAACATTGGTGGATACATGTGTCTTCCAGCAAAATAGCTGCTCAGAGCAGCATGTCATGTATGTTTAAAGCAAATGCCAGCCTGCTTATAAATGATTATTAGATGTCAGTAGCGAGTGCAGAACTGGTACAACTGATTAATAAATATGTTATAAGATGCAGTGCTTCTACTCTAATTAGGAAACACAGCATTAGGAGTCATTTGTCTATATTCTGTATGAGCTACGTAAAGTAATGTCTTACTTTTTCTAAAACAAAAGTATTTATTTTATTTTTATTTTATTTGGCATTTGATAACCGGGAAGATCTGACTGGGATATAAATGCTTTTTCAGTGGAGGCCCGGTGAGAAAACTTCCACAATAATAGGCAGTGCAGTAAATATATGACAAGGCAAATAATGACATTTAGCATAGAATCAACAAACAATTGTGGGACAACAGCTTGTATATATGGAAAGCAGAAATAAGGTGTAAACAAACATTTGTATATGAGAAGTTTACAGGCATAACTAACACATTACTATTTTCAGGAGAATTAAAACCATGTTTCCACTAAGTTAAAAATATAGAAGGTATACAGGTGTAGGACAATGCGCCATATACAAACATACTTCACAAGTACTACTAACATATGGACAGCATACATAAAATATTGACAATTATGACATAAGCTATATGTTTTAAAGGTGAAAGTTGAAAAGGGATATACCAAATGGTGTATTTTCTTTATAGGCATGTTTACCCTAAGAAGGAGTTGCAAAAAGAAGAAATATGTGCTAAGTGCAAGGATAGAGAGAGAAGACAGAGAGGAGTGGAAAATAGGAGAGGCTATCTGTAGTGAAATAGGTGAGGGGAAGGGGTGGCAGTTAGTTTAGATGAGGACTGAGATAACTAGAAGTAGGGATCGCCAATAAGGACAGAGGGAAGAATACAACAAGGGGAAGAAGGGAAATAGTAGTAGAGAAAGGTGTAGTAGTTAGGTATAAATGTATGACTAGGGACTGAGGGGAGATAGTTGATGAAGGGTAGTAGAAGGAGGAGAGGCAAAGGTGGGTAGGTGCTATATTTGAGCCGAAGGTGCAAGCAAACAGGTTAGAGAGGAGAGAGTGGGAGAAAGGTAGTTGAAGTAGCAAAGATGAAGAGCAGGCAAGTAAGCAAGGTGGGGGGACTGGAGGTGAAACTAACTAGTTTTGGAGCAGGGGCATGTTTGTGACTTCAGAAGGGAAATTTTAGTGTGAATTTAAATCTTGTGAGGTTTGATAGAGCTCTGATATCGATAGGTATGGCATTCCATATTTTAGCAACAACATAGGAATAAAGACATTGTCCAGCTTTTTGACATTCTTTCCATGGTTATCTTAGCTAAAGGAGTTCAAGTCACATCTCTAGTGCTTCTTTCATTTTACTGCTTCTTCAGCTTAACATCTGTATAAATATGCGTATGTATTTCACAAGTGTACACTTAGTTCACCTGTTCTGGACTGCAACAAACAAAGTCTTTACATAACCTCCTTTGTCAATCATGCCTTTCAAATAACATGCCATCCAGTGGCCATTTTTTATTTTATTTTACATGCACCCCTGGATCCTATCAATATACCTATAAAATGTACTTTATTCAAATATTAGTTGAATTATGCATTCTGAAACTTGTCTTTTATATAGTAAATTATACTGCTCCATTTTCCTCCATCTGTGCAATCATTTCTTACTGTAGGTTCAGCATTATTATTCAGTCTGCTTAAATTCTGCTCTCACACTCTCTGCACTTCTGCATACACTTACTTGTAATTGTATGTACCACATTATCATAACAACTTGTAATCGTATGTGCCACATTACTGTAACAACTTGTAACTGTATGTGCCACATTACTGTAACAACTTGTAATTGTATGTACCACATTATTGTAATGACATCTGACTTTTAACTTTACGTATATAATTGCCTATGGTCCAGATGGTTGATAAAAAGGGTCTTCAGCCAATGGACTTCTCTGGTTAAAAATAATCAAATAAATAAAATAAAACATGCACTGTATGTATGTTATTAAATACCATGAAATCAGTTATTTACAATTAGAAGGAAAATGTGGTATGCGTACTTCTACCACAACCTGTCACGTGTAGTGTTCTGCAAAATTCATAATAAACAGAAATTTAAACAGAATTACCCAGAAGGGCTGCATTGTGCTTATTCTCATCTGTGCATATCTACTTCTCTTCAGCAGTTCTATTGCATTCTGGAAGAAGCGTCTTCTAAATACATCTCTGCGTGTACCACCTCTAAGCTTCAAGGCATCTCACTACTGTTGGGTAGCTGATTACAATAATTTGTACTTTCCACATATACCCTAGAAATCCATACCTCTCAACTTGCAGACACTGAAAATAGGAACAAAGATACTTGAAAAATAGGGACTCCAGCTAAAACTCTGGACATCTAATTAGCATAAATGTTGAATACCAAGTAGCACATAACTCTTCCTGCTTCCAGTAGGAAGGTGGGATATCAATAAGAAACATGTTTAAAACAGTAAAAAAAAAGATGGAAAAGATAAACACATTATCAAAGATACAGTGTAAATCTGTTGACTGTAATGAACTGTATCACAAAACATACAAGGTCATTTATTTTTTGCTTCAGAAAAATGGAGTTGTAAGATATGTGTCTTTTTTTTAATTACTGTTGCCTCTAGTATGTTGGTTATGTATTGTATTTTTCTTTGTACTTTACAGTTTCAAAAATCACATGTGATGAAGGGAATCCAGAAAAATGTGTGAAGGGGTCAATCAAGCCTGAAAAAAGGGAGCATACCTCCAAAAAATCCTAAATCAGGCCTGTAAATAGGAATGCTCCTCCAAAATTGGGACAGTTGAGATGCCTGCTTGGAATATAAAAGATACTGTGCAGATCCTCATTCCCAAATTACTTTGCTTCATTATGGCCAACATTACGGAAGTGCTTGAGTAATGGTGGCATCTGGCTACATCTTACAACAGACAGAATTTTGCACAAAATACTGACTATGATTAATATTCTTTGCTGTAAGTAAATAAAAATGCACCATACTTAAGGACAGATGGCAGGATGAGAAGTGAATTTTAATAGTTTACACTGTCTACTTGGGTTACGCAAAATGCTGTATATGACATTGTCCCCACACGCCTTGCAAGGGGTACTGTGGTATATCTTTCTGAAATTCCTAAGTTCTGTTGGAGTAAGAAATAACAGAGGGGCCCTTACCTGTACTGTTAGTTTGTAAGAATCTGTCAGAGACTGAATTTATCCCTCCGGAGGAGAAACAGGATTAAGGGAGCAACAATTGGAAACTTGCTAGAAAAAGTTACAAACATTTAGGGCTGTGGTTAGACCCTTGATACTTCTTCAGGAAACACACACAGCTGATGATGGTGAACATGATTTCAGCTCAACTAAAACAATGCTATACTGTACCCAACCATCAAACTCCAGAATCTAGAACACTTGTTAACAATACGTACCATCAAGACTCCAATGTTGCACTTTTTAGTATTCACATGCTAGAATTGTATGCTGTGTTAATAATGTCCACTTACACTTATTTTGTTTGTGTGCTGCTTCAACAGTTTGCATAATATTGCATAGTTACAACTTTTTTGTTTTGTGACATTGTGTGGTGACTGCCTCTTCCTGATTAATGAATCAAATCAACTAAATAAACAAACAACAGCAGTAGTACTCCAATGTGAGTAGCTTAAGGCTGTAACAGATAAATCCCACCTTTAGTTCAGCTTATTTACTAATATCCTTAATCTGTTACTTGCCAGTGTAGTTCATTACTTGAGTTTGAAAAACATATAGGTGATCAGGCCCCTAGCACAGTGATCCACTGAAGATATGCTTGCTTCTTCTTCTTTCGGCTTTTCCCAGTTAAGGGTCACCACAGCAGAACTCCGGTCCACTAATGATTGGCAGTAGATTTTTTTACAGTGCCAAGGTGCCAGCTCGACGCCCAACCTTCAGCAAAGGCACACCCTGCGCATGTCTTTCAAATTCCACTCGACCGCGGGGAGGACATGCAGACTCCACACAGAAGGTGCTCCAGCCAAGAATCGAACGGGAGAAACTCTTGCTGTGAGGCGACAACGCTACCGCTGCACCACTGTGGCTACTATGCTTGCTATGAAACCTGAATTGTAGAGTACTTTAATGGAAATATGTCTGGCAAGAGCACAAACTTCTGTTGGTACTAATTTATTTCTTTGTTGCACATTTTAACTGTCTAGTTCAGTAGTGGATTGTGGTGATTTATAGAAGGGACTTGGATAGAAAAGCACAACTTAAACTATTAGCAGCAATAGCAGTGCAACATTTACAGGTAAAAGGAAATAACTCTTACTGGTCTTTTTTTTCTTATTTGGTGCAGTAGAGGGTTTAACTGCAAAACAAATGTAGTAAAGGTCTATTGATGCAGGGGCAGTGCATTAACTCATGACACTGGTGAGCCAGCATCAGTCATTGACTTGGGAATTGGGAGAGCCAGCAAGGCAAGCAGGCTTATGTGTGTGATAGACAGCAAGAAAGTTCTGGGGGAGAGTATGGTTCTGAAGGAGGGTTTGGTACTGTGCTTAAGAGCAGCACAGTGAAGTGGAGATGGAAGAGCAGCATTAATGTCCCACAGGCATGCATGGACATTAAGAGGGAGGGAGAGGGCGGTCATTAATAACTCATGGGAAGGATCACCCATGGCTTTGTTCTTTGTCATTACAAGTCCATCTCTCAAGAGATAGTTACAGCATACAAAAAATTCCTGAGGTTAGGATCAGATGACATTGGTTGGTATACCTCCATCTCCTCTCCTCCCCCTCACCACCACCAAAGTATTGATAATTGCCCCACCAACTGTGACTCCTAGTTGGTGTTCCCAGTAAAGGGGTAAGCCAGTCAGTCTGTATGGGGGCTGGCAAAGTTGAAGAGATACCAATGCTAGGGGAAGTCATCATGGCCAGAGTGCTAAATTTTGCAAAAAGAAGGTGTTAAAGCATTTAAATCTTAAAATGAAATGCCACTTTAAGTAAGAAAGCTAATTACTGCTGCATCAATTGAGTCCATCATTCCAAGGCATCAGTGACAGTAGTAGCACTACGGTGAGTGACGCTGAACATATCCGGTCCTGTCTTTGGCACATGTCTGATGAAAACTGCTTTGTTAACTCATTTCATTTCTCATTTAACATAAGTTTCATCCTGACATTTTCTTGAGTTTGAATGCTAGGAAATCTTGACCATTCAGCTTATTTGTAGTGTTGGAGAAATTTTGACTGCTGAAATAGATTTAAATAATTCCTGGGCTGTTACTGAAACTGAATTATGTCTTTAAGATAAAAAGCCAATGAGGAGTCCATCCCTGGCATCTGCAAATTTCTGATTCCTCCCATGAGAAGACACACATTTAATTTGTGAGTCTTGTCATACCCTTCAATCCCTATTCCATCATTTTATTATTTTTTTCTTTTATCATAAGTTCATAGGTAGGTACTAGGCTATCTGCCCGAAGGCATTTATAAGCCTAGCCAGAATGTGTTGGCTTTCGCCGCCCCCTTACATTAGTTCCCTGTGCCTCTGAACAGCAGTGCTTATCATTTCTGATTTTGTTTTCTGCTGAATGTTTTCAGTATGGCTGGGAACTTTAAAGGCTGTAAACTTTTAATTTGGTTTCAAGCCGAAGCAGAAAATGGCAACATAAAGTGTTTTTCTTTATTTACCGCAACATTCTAAAGTTTTCAGAGGACGGTGCAGTTAAGAATAATTTGTAGACACTGTAATTCAGAACTGATTTTTTAACAGCTTTGCCTTAATTTAAATTACAGCAATGGGATTCTGTTACTAAATGCTCAACATCTCTGTCCTTTTTTTCCCTGTTTATAGTTCCTGCTATGAATAAACAATACAGCAATTAAAATATTTTAAAGTGACTATTTCTCTCCACTAGAACATTACCTTACTGTACTGTGATTTCATAGCTCTCAATCCTCCATCTCCTACATGAGGAACACTTCCTCTCATAATGTGGAAAAATGTGGAACACTTACTAAAGGCTTAGTAACAACTTCAACTAGGAAGCTTATAGGACGGTTAAAATGCACTACTTTACACTTATAAAAAGTTATATTGATGAATTAATATAATTCAGTACTATTTGCCATGAATTTCAGTTAAAATATTCCTAAATCTGAATGTGTGACATACTCTTTCAGTGTGGAGCTTTGAGGAACATGGGCTTTTTAAGACCCAAAATTAGGAACGTTCCTCGTATTAAGGTACACTTGAGAGGTATGTCTGGTTTCACTTTCAGAAAACTTTTATCCTTCCTGGAAAAACTTACTGCAGTCTTCAATTTATTGATGTCATCCAGGCCAATGAATAAAGATAGTTTTTTTGCCAATTCCCTCCCCAAACTTATATCACCACAACTGTCCTAAAACTCAAATCATGCTGTGATATCACAGATTCCGAGTCCTTCCCCTACTGATACAGAAAGTAAAGGCTAGAACAAGGAAACAGTATGAGTCAAGTCTCCTGCTGTGAGCTGTCAATCACAGCAGATAGTTCAAATTACCCATAGCACTTTAAACATCTTCAGACCTGAAGGTCTGAAGAAGTTTATGATCTGACATAAACGAAAAGCGCTTAACTTTTACTTGTGGTCTAGAGTGTGCCTTCTTTCACTTGTTTCAGTACTTTGTGGTTTTACGAGTTTGTTACATCTTTTGTGATTTACCCATAGCACTTTGACAGCTAGGGAAGTTAGGTGTGCAAGGGAGTGGGAGAAGAGTCAAAATAGTACAATTCAGGCTTCACAAAAGACTGCAATTTAGACATTCTAAAAAGAAGCAGCAGTAAAAAGCACTTTGAAAGTCGGTTCTGTGACATTTGCAGTGTTTGTGTTTTAAGTAGTCATTGAACGGCATGAATTGTTGCTTAAAACTAAATGACTGAAAGACAGGAGTGTATGTATGTGAAATCAATGCAGTGATAGGAGCTTTAGGAAGAAATAGGCCTGTATGATGTAATTTTTTGCAGACAAGCATAGCCGGCCTTAGCATAGGCCAACTAGGCAGCCTCCTATGTTGCTGCTGTAGCAGGGGTACTTTTCCAGTAATCTGGATGGTGTAGGTAAACCAGGATGGGGGCACAAGGTGGTGTCGGGGGGCACTGTGGAGACCTTTTGTCTAGGGTACCAGTTGACCAAAGGCTAGTTCTGCAGACTGCATTGTGAGATACCTAGAGGCAAAACTCAGTATCACTTCAAGATGCTAAACGACATGTGGTCAGACGCAGAAACTATGTATAAAAATATTTAAAACCTGTAAATAATCCTGTAAATAGTCCTACAGTGGCGTTAAAATGTAGGAAACACCTAACCATGATGAGATCAACATGTTTTTTTGAGTCTGTGGGTGCGGTTCTCCTTTAAATACTAATGGTTTAGTAGCTCATGGGTATGCTTCAACAGATTTTGACTTAATTAGTGTCTGCATCTGAAATAATGACTTGTATATTATTTGATTAGCATTCAAGGTTATTGAAAGTAACGGCAAAGTTCATGAATAAATGTTAATCTGATGGTTGTACCTCTGATTCCTGTTGAATGTTGTTTTTTTTTTCTTGCCTAACGTTATTGTGTACTGTAAGCTGATAGAATGAACATTATTGCTGTGCAAGTTTTGTTGGCAGTATTGTTCTACTTCCTGTGTCACTCAAAATGTTTTAACATAGTCTAGATTGTTGCGTAAGGTGTAATGTATGATCAGTGCACATATCCCACAGCCAAGTAAATGTATAAATGCATGAATGTAGAACATAATCTGTTAGTAACATGTACAGTAAGATGGACTTTTCAATGGATCACTGTACATGGCAGCACCATGTCAGAAAATACTGTATTTCACCAGTGCTAAAAAATTCTAAGACTAACCTTGGAACTCTCTTACATCATCAAAACATGCAAATATACATAGCCATTATTCTTTTTATTTGATCATACTCAGACATCTAAGATGTGCACAGTCAATAATGCAGCTATGATTGTTGGGTACAGAGGTGGTCTATCATTTGATCACAGCAAGCAGCCATTGATCTGGTTGGGCTGGGCTAGTGTTTACGTAAAACAAATTTAAGTACATTTCTGTTGCCATTTTTATTTGTTCACAATTATAGGTTCATAGGTTCATAGGTTCATACTAGGCTATCTGCCCAAGGGCATTTATAAGCCTAGCCCATAGTTATTTGGCTTTCGCCACCCCTTTAGTTTGAATAAAACTATGCCCATTATTTTGCTGTGCCTCTGTCAAGCAGTGACACTGAAGTAATCCCTGGGGTATATCTGCGATCCCCCATCCATTGGTCAAGATTCCTCTTGAACAAGGCCAGCGAGGTGCTCTGCCTCACATGTACCGGGATTTTGTTCCACAGCATAGGGAGTCTCTGGGTGATGAATCTGTCCCTCCAGCATGTTCTATTAATAACCGTGTCAAGGTTTAAGTCTCCCGCCCTTGTGGTTCTGAGGGATCTAGATTTTTTGAGGTGAAGCATATTCATCAAATCAGGGTTTGACATGGCCTTATATGTCAGGCACAGGTCACCTCTGAGCAAGCGGTATGAGACTGAATAGAGCTGGAGTTCTTTCAGTCGGGCAGCATAAGACATATTTTTGAGACCCTTTATCCTTTTGGTGAGGAACTTTTGGGGCCTTTCCAGCTGCTGCAGGTGTCGGGTCAGATACATTCTGAATGGGGCATTGTACTCAATCAGAGGTCTTATGAGTGATGAGTACAGGGGGACGATGACCCCCCTTGATCTAGATGTGGAATCCTTCATGATCAGGTGGGGAATGTAGAAGGTTTTCCTAACTACTTTAGCAACATGAGTGTCAAACGAAAGGCTACTGTCAACCTGGGTCCCCAGATCCCTGATGACTTCTTCTGTGCTCAGTGGATTGCCACCTATATGGTAGCTAGGGGTAACCTTGTTTTTCCCGAAGGGTATGACTATGCATTTCTTGGCATTTAACTTTAGGCCATGGCTCTGGCACCAGTTATCCGTTTCTGTAAGGCCCTTCTGAAGGATATCTGTGTCAGATGTGTTTTCGACTATGGCCCAGTTTGCAGTCATCTGCAAACTTTGTCAGCCATAACCCTCCTGTGTTTGCTTGTACTTCAGAAAAGTAGATGCCGAACAAGAGTGGACCCAGGACTGAGCCCTGTGGGACACCACTTGTGACAGGCTTTGAGTCTGACATGGCTCCAGCAACTCTGACCCTGTGGGTTCTGTCACTTAGCCAGTTTGCAACCCATCTTGTGATGTATGGGTTTACATTCAAGCTGATGAGTTTTTCAATGATACCTGAGTGGGGTATTGTGTCGCAGGCCTTTGCCAGGTCAAGGTAGGCTGTATGGTCTGCCTTTCCTCATCAATGGCCTTGGTGACTGTTTCGAAAAAGTCAACCAAGTTTAAAAGGCATGATCTGCCTTTGACAAAGCCAAACTGGGTTGGATCCAAAGTCTGCAAGTTCCCTATGTCTTTATTTATGAGTTCCATTATGATCCTCTCCATGGCTTTGCAGATAAGGCTTGTCAAGCTAATGGGACGGTAATTTCCAGGGTCGGTGGAGGCACCGCCCTTGTGCAGTGGGACCACAGTCGCCGTGCGCCACTCCTTGGGTACGTATCCTGAGCTGAGGCTAAGATTAAACAGCTGTCCTAACTGCGGGTTTAATTCCTCATTGAGTTCGTGGAGCACACAGCCGGGGACACCATCCGGTCCCATGGATGCTGTGTTTATTGCGTTCGAGAGATCAGTTCTCACCTGGGCGTTGAGATGTTTGGGGGCAACAATCCTCTGATATTGAAATCTCTCCTTTTGGGGGAGAAGTTTGCACTGAACCTGTCAGCCAGTATGTTGGCAATGTGTGTAGGTTCAGTAATCTTCACATCATTTTGAACTAATTCTGAGCATATCTGGGAGTTTCCTCCTAGGTTTCTAACATAGCTAAAGAAGGCCTTATGATTGTCTTTTGAGTCCTTGGCGATTTTTCTCTCAAAATTTGCCTTGGATGATTTTATGAGAGCTCTTAGTTTTTACTTATAATGATCAAAGGTGTCTTACCTTTCAAGGATTTTGCTCTATCTTGTAGTAGCTTCCTCCTTTTGTTGTAGAGCTTGTTTATGGCTGGGGTCCACCAGACTGGACGCTTGCCTTTGGTACAAAGAGTCTTAGTTTTGTTTGGGATTGCCTGATCCATGCAGTCCTGTAGGTGCTGGTAGAAGGCATTTGTAAGTGATTCAGCGGTTTGAGTAATGTTTACCACTGGCTCAGGGGCCTTAAAGGAGACCACACTAGTTTTAGAAGTGTGAAGTTGGCTCTTGAGAAGTTTTTAGCTTTGTTGTTTTTCATTTCAGGTGGGGGCGGGATGAGGACCTCCAGCGAGATTAGTTTATGATCTGATCTCACCAGTGAGGGGTATACTTCCGGTGTTGAACATCGTGATCCCATGTTCGTGATGATGAGATCAAGTATGTTTTCTCCTCTTGTGGGGATGGTGACTAGTTGTTCCATGGCATTTGAGTTTATGAACTCCAGGAACCTTTGGGCTAGAGTGTTTGGGCTTGAGTAGTGTTCCCAGTCTATATTAGGGTAGTTGAAGTCACCTAGTATGATGGTGTTTGGAGATACATTTATCCCCTCCATTGTTTTCAGGAAGGCCATGTGAGGTTCCTGAGTTTGAGAGGGTGGCCTGTAACATGCTACAAATTGCAGAGCAGTCTTGCCTATGGTTAATTGCACCTGGATGGTCTCCGATGCATCGTGCGTTGCCACCAACTTTGAGGTGTGGGTGTCCTTTATGAATATGGACACCCCCCCTCCTTTCTTGGTGTTGTCCTGATTTTTGGGCCGGAACACATGATATGAGGTGAAACCTGATAATGCTGGGGTGCTCTCAGGAGCCTTGAACCAGGTTTCTGTCACAGCACAGACATCGATGTTCTCCATACTGAGAAGGGCCTCGAGTGCGTGCATCTTGAGATTGAGACTTCTGGCATTGAGCAGCATTACCCTTAGTTTTTTTACTTTTTTCTGTTCTAGGGTGGTAGGTTTAGAATTTGAGCCTTGCCTAAAAAAGGCACTATGGGGGTGGCAAGAGCCTTTGCCAATATCCGGAAGCCTAGGGGTGACAGGTGCAAGCCGTCCCTTAAGCAGCGTGGCTTGTCCAGCATGTCATCCCAGGCAGACAGACATTGATCCCCTTTGAATGACACCAGAATTTAAGCCAATTATTAAAGCTGATCATCTTATCACTGTATTGTGGCATCATTCTAGGTGAAGGTAGGATACTGCTCAAGGTCAGGGTCATACCTGCCTGGGCTACATAATCAGAGAGCTCCTCAATGTCTCTTTTCATGTAGTCCAAGGAGGTACATCTCAGTTCGTTGACACCAGCGTGGACAATGACTAGAGTCGTACTTGTATCTGCTGTTGAGAGACCTGAGTGCTTGTGTTATGTGGTGGATTCTAGCGCCCGACAGGCAGCTTACTGTGACCTTCTCCTTACTCAGTCTGGTGAGCGGGACGTCAGTGTGTCTGACTATGGAGTCACCTATGACAAGTATGTTTGGTGTTGTATTTGGCCTTAAGGGCAGTGACTGCTTTGCACACTGATTTTGTTGTTTATGTGTTGTTTGTGTGGTGTATTGAGTTTGCAGTTGCTGCTTTGGAGGCCTCTGCTGTTTAGGTAAATTTTTACTCAGAGCCTCCGAGTATGTCTTAGTGTGTTTATGTGTTTGATTCAGTGGTGTGGTTGAGTTATGTGAGACTGGTATTGTGGTGTGTGTAGTTGCCTTCTCCTCCTGCCTGGTCTTGCCAGTCCTGAGTTGAGAGAGCTCAGCCTCCAGTCTGGCTAAATAGCTGCATCTCTCACAAGTGTTAGTGTTACGTGGGAGGAGGAGAGGGTTGTCCGTGTACATGAGGCAATTGTAACATTGTCTCAGAATTCCCAGATTCACCAACTGGGCAGGAGAGGACGCCAGCATCTGACCCTTCGACATGCTAGAAGGAATTATGAGTTGGTATGAGACAGAAAAGTAGTGGGCTTAGCAGGGGAGTGCTTGACCTGCTAAGAGAATGCTTATAAGACAAGGGATATGCTTATAAGACAAGTGCTGAGCTTTTTGAGAAGAAAAAGCTATTTGGAACAAGTGCTGCACTTTTTAGTGTAGGTGTAAACTGTTTAGGTTCCTAACAGAGCAGTTCTAAGGGAAAAATTGAAGAACAGACTTTCTGGAGCCAGAAAGAGTTTAACCTTGTTTAACCGGCGCTGCCCGATGCTGCTCTAGTGGCAACTCCGCGCTAAAGCACATTAAAGCGTGCTTGATAGCAGGGGCTGGAAAGAAGCAGGAATAGACCCAAAAGGGAAAATAAAACTACAGTTTCAAGTCAGTAACCACCTCTACGGGGCAGGAAGCTGCTCAATGTTAGTCACTGCCACTGATCAACAGAGAGACCCTCCTTCAGCCCAAGCAAAATGGCCTCACAGAAACTTTCAAACAGTTCAGGAACAGCAAGCCTGTAACTGAACTTTTTTAACTCTCAGAAAAGTGGGAAAAAAGCAAGATTTTTTTTTTTGTTTTTGTTTTTACAGAGATAGCAGAGGTTCACAAGTAATATCAAGTTATAACAGTGCAGTAAATGACCCCACACAAGAGTGCTAGGTCAAGGACAGAAAATATGCAAGTTTTAAGAAAAAAACGATTTAAAATTAAGTGCAAACAGGAAATTCAGCAAACAGCTTTTGGTTGTGCTCTAAATACAGCTACTAATACAGAAATCAAGTTTAACAAGCCAGAAAATGCTCAAGCTAGGCAGCTATGCAGAAAAACTTAGCAAATAAACAGAGAAAAAATACTTAAAATCTCAAAAGTGGCTCCCTTCTTCTCTCAGCGTTTTTTCCTCTTGGAGGGTGCTTCACCAACAGCCAACAAGCCTGAAAAGATGCCCAAACCACGAGACATCTGAGCTTTGACTAATGGGCATGGAGGCAGTCTGTAGATGTCAGTACAGTGGATATAAAAAGTGTACACACCTGTTAAAATGCCAGGCTTTTGTGATATAAAAAATGAGACCACAATAAATTATTTCAAAACTTTTCCCACCTTTAATGTGACAAAAAAACAAATAAATCTGTTAGGGGAAAAAATACAAAATATAAAAAATGTACAATACGCTGGTTGCATAAGTGTGCACACCTTTAATTTAATACTTTGTTGTGTGTGCACACCCTTAAACCAATACTTTGTTGAAACACCTTTTGATTTAATTACAGCATTCATTCTTCTTGGGAAAGAGTCTATCAGCATGGCACATCTTGACTTGACAATATTTGCCCACTCTTCCTTGCAGAAGCACTCCAAATCTGTCAGATTGCGAGGGCATCTCTTGTGCACAGCCCTCTTCAGGTCACACCACAGATTTTCCATTGGATTTAGGTCTGGGTTCTGGCTGGTCCATTCCAAAACTTTAATTTTCTTCTGGTGAAGCTGTTCTTTTATTGATTTGAATGTATGCTTGGGGTCATTGCTGTGTTAAAAGGTGAAATTCCTCTTCATCTTCAGCTTTCTAGCAGATGCCTGAATTTTTTGGGCCAAAAGTGACTGGTATTTGGAACTGTTCACAGTTCCCTCCACCTTGACTAAAGCCCCAGTTCCAGCTGAAGAAAAGCAATCCCAAAGCATGATACTGCCACCACCATGCTTCACCGTGGAGATGGTGTTCTTTTGGTGATGCAAAGTGTTGCTTTTGCATCAAACGTACCTTGTGGAATTGTGGCTAAAAAGTTCAACCTTGGTCTCATCAAACCATAACACATTTTCCCACATGCTTTTTGGAGAGTTGATGTATTGTTTTGCAAATTTTAGCTGGGCCTGGATGTTTTCTGTGTAAGAAAAGGCTTCTGTCTTGCAACCCTGTGCCATAGACCAGACATGTGCAGAATATGGGAGATTGTTGTCACATGTAGTACACAACCAGTACTTGCCAGAAATTCATGCAGCTCCTTCAGTGTTGCTGTAGGTCTCTTGGCAGCCTCTCTGACCAGTTTTTGTCTTGTCTTTTCATCAGTTTTGGAGGGACATCCATTTCTTTGCAACGTCACTGTTGTCCCATGTTTTCTCCACTTTTTGATGACTGTCTTTACTATGTTCCATGGTATATCCAATGCTGTGGAAATGTTTTTGCACCCATGTCCTGACTGATACCTTTAAACAATGAGATCCCTTTGATGGTTTGTAAGCTCTCTGCAAACCATGGCTTTTGCTGTAGCAGGCAACTGAGTAAATGTCAGGAAAATCCTACTAGGACAGCTGCACATTATTTGGGGTTAATCAGAGTCCCTTTAATTGATGGCTGATGTGTACCCAAGAAGGCTGAATGCTGTAATTAAATCAAAAGGGCTTCAACAAAGTATTAGCTTAAGAGTGTGCACACAGAACAAAATATTAGCTTAAGGGTGTGCACACTTATGTAACCAGTGTATTGCACGTTTTTTATTTTTTATATTTTTCCCCTAACAGATTTGTTTGTTTTTCAACTGAATTGTACAGGATATAGGTCAAATTAAAGGTAGGAAAAGTTCTGAAATGATTTATTGTGGTCTCATTTTTTTATATCACAAAAACCTGGCATTTTAACAGAGGTGTGTACACTTTTTATATCCACTGTGTGTGATCTCTGATAGTGTTTGATCACTATTAAACATTCACTGATTTTACTGAGCAGCGCTACTGTAGTTTGTGTAAAACAAGTCGCTATGCATTACTGTGACCATTCTTATTTCTTCTGAGACAGACATAAGTGACTGTAATTGGTGGGTACTGAGGTAATCTGGATGAAAGGTGTTAAACATTGTTGTTATTTAAATACAGTTAAATAGTTCACAGCCAAAAAAGGCACCAGAAAGGAAGATAACCTCAGCAAACCATTAAATAAAGCAAAAAAAACTCAACTTTAATTAAAAATAAAAATATTATTAAATATTTATATATAGTATAACAATATATAGACCTAGCACTTAAAACACTTAGACCACTCTGCCATGTCAGAAACTCCAGATGTTGGCCTTCTACCCAAGAAAAAAACTTAAAAGACCTAGACAGGAATTGTTTACCATCATGTCTGAATCAGGCATGCCCACTGAGGTGGCTGAACCCTCAGTGCATCAAGCTTTATCTTAAGAGCCTGCAACCATGACCCCTCCAGAGACCATATGGCTCCTGAGGCCTTGCAGATGACCAAATTGTCCAATAAACCATGCCTCATTATTTCAGATACCCCACATGAAGTCTCCAAGATCCTAGCATGGAAAGCGCTTCCAGGAATACTTATTGAAAGGTGCCAGGGTTCTGAACCTCCTAAGCTGGTACAGGCGGACGTCCATCCTAACAAAAAATAAACTCTCAGGATTTATTTACAGCTATTATGTCCCTGAATCCTGTATCCTTTGTGACCCAGTATATACAGGCTACACCAGAAAAACAGGCATTAAGACTTTTCCTCCAAGGAGGAGGAACCAGAGGTGGATTCAGACCATTCTTTGAACTACTCATCGTAGCTTCATTCTCCAGAACAGCTATCCTCTGATGAGGGAGACTCGCTTTCTCCAGATTCCCGCTTAGAAGAAGCTTCCTTCAGAGAAGCATTACAAAGCGTGATGAAGCACTTTGATGGCAGTCTAAACAGGTGTCACCAATACAAAGAGATACAACAATCAACAGTCCCCACTAGAAGCATACCCAGAAGCATTTCAAGCCAGTGCCTCTACTCCTGATTCTCATCCGTCAGCACCCAAAAGGCCAGACAGGTTCTATAAAGTTCTGGATGAATTTAAGAGATTTTTTTTTCACATTTTCTTGCAAAATCAGAAAATTATGTTTGCATGTTTGTTTGTTTAAAGCTACATGTAAATAAGTTATGATTAATTGTTTGTGGAAATAAATAAAGCTCCTATTTTAAGGGGGGTGTAAAGCTTTCCAATGGGAAAATGGAGAGTAGAGGAGTGACTGAGCTGGAGGATATGGTTGAGAGCTTGGATATATTAGACTTTGGAAAGGGCATGTAAAAGGATACACAGATTGAAATGACTATGCTAACTGAAGGTGAATTGGAAACTTTAGCGCTGAAGAAGAATCAAGAGATGAGGCAGGCAGCTGCTTCGTTATCACAAGTGATACAAAAATGCGCTGGCAATGAGAATATACTGACTTTAAAGAGGCACCACTAAATTCATGTGAATGCAGCTGGGCAGACCCTAAGCAGATGAACCTATGATACTGCAGTATGTAGATGAAATTCAAAAAAGAGAACATCAGACTAGGGCAAAATGAAGCCATGTAGCAGTGACAGTAATGACTGAGGCAAAGAGAACATCAGACTAGGGCAAAATGAAGCCATGTAGCAGTGACAGTAATGACTGAGGCAAAGAGAACATCAGATTAGGGCAAAATGAAGCCATGTAGCAGTGACAGTAATGACTGAGGCAAAGAGAACACCGGACTAGGGCAAAATGAAGCCATGTAGCAGTGACAGTAATGACTGAGGCAAAGAGAACATCAGACTAGGGCAAAATGAAGCTATGTAGCAGTGACAGCAATGACTGAGGCAAAGAGAACATCAGACTAGGGCAAAATGAAGCTATGTAGCAGTGACAGTAATGACTGAGGCAAAGAGAACATCAGACTAGGGCAAAATGCAGCTATGTAGCAGTGACAGTAATAACTGAGGCAAAGAGAACATCAGACTAAGGTAAAATGAAGCTATGTAGCAGTGACAGTAATGACTGAGGCAAAGAGAACATCAGACTAGGGCAAAATGAAGCTATGTAGCAGTGACAGTGATGACTGAGGCAAAGAGAACATCAGACTAGGGCAAAATGAAGCTATGTAGCAGTGACAGTAACGACTGAGGCAAAGAGAACATCAGACTAGGGCAAAATTAAGCTATGTAGCAGTGACAGTAATGACTGAGGCAAAGAGAACAACAGACTAGGGCAAAATGAAGCTATGTAGCTGTGACAGTAACGACTGAGGCAAAGAGAACATCAGACTAGGGCAAAATGAAGCTATGTAGCAGTGACAGTAACGACTGAGGCAAGGAGAACAACAGACTAGGGCAAAATGAAGCTATGTAGCAGTGACAGTAATGACTGAGGCAAAGAGAACATCAGACTAGGGCAAAATGAAGCTATGTAGCAGTGACAGTAATGACTGAGGCAAAGGGAACATCAGACTAGGGCAAAATGAATCTATGTAGCAGTGACAGTAATGACTGAGGCAAAGAGAACATCAGACTAGGGCAAAATGAAGCTATGTAGCAGTGACAGTAATGACTGAGGCAAAGAGAACATCAGACTAGGGCAAAATAAAGCTATGTAGCAGTGACAGTAATGACTGAGGCAAAGAGAACATCAGACTAGGGCAAAATAAAGCTATGTAGCAGTTACAGTAATGACTGAGGCAAAGAGAACATCAGACTAGGGCAATGAAGCCATGTAGCAGTTACAGTAATGACTGAGGCAAAGAGAACATCAGACTAGGGCAAAATGAAGCCATGTAGCAGTGACAGTAATGACTGAGGCAAAGAGAACATCAGACTAGGGCAAAATAAAGCTATGTAGCAGTGACAGTAATGACTGAGGCAAAGAGAACATCAGACTAGGGCAAAATGAAGCTATGTAGCAGTGACAGTAATGACTGAGGCAAAGAGAACATCAGACTAGGGCAAAATGAAGCTATGTAGCAGTGTCAGTAATGACTGAAGCAAAGAGAACATCAGACTAGGGCAAAATGAAGCTATGTAGCAGTGACAGTAATGACTGAGGCAAAGAGAACATCAGACTAGGGCAAAAGGAAGCTATGTAGCAGTGACAGTAATGACTGAGGCAAAGAGAACATCAGACTAGGGCAAAATGAAGCTATGTAGCAGTGACAGTAATGACTAAGGCAAAGAGAACATCAGACTAGGGCAAAATGAAGCTATGTAGCAGTGACAGTAATGACTGATGCAAAGAGAACATCATTCTAGGGCAAAATGAAGCTATGTAGCAGTGACAGTAATGACTGAGGCAAAGAGAACATCAGACTAGGGCAAAATGAAGCTATGTAGCAGTGACAGTAATGACTGAGGCAAAGAGAACATCAGACTAGGGCAAAATAAAGCTATGTAACAGTGACAGTAATGACTGAGGCAAAGAGAACATCAGACTAGGGAAAAATAAAGCTATGTAGCAGTGACAGTAATGACTGAGGCAAAGAGAACATCAGACTGGGGCAAAATAAAGCCATGTAGCAGTGACAGTAATGACTGAGGCAAAGAGAACATCAGACTGGGGCAAAATGAAGCCATGTAGCAGTGACAGTAATGACTGAGGCAAAGAGTACATCAGACTAGGGCAAAATTAAGCCATGTAGCAGTGACAGTAATGACTGAGGCAAAGAGAACATCAGACTAGGGCAACATAAAGCCATGTAGCAGTGACAGTAATGACTGAGGCAAAGAGAACATCAGACTAGGGCAAAATAAAGCCATGTAGCAGTGACAGTAATGACTGAGGCAAAGAGAACATCAGACTAGGGCAAAATAAAGCTATGTAGCAGTGACAGTAATGACTGAGGCAAAGAGAACATCAGACTAGGGCAAAATAAAGCTATGTAGCAGTGACCGTAATGACTGAGGCAAAGAGAACATCAGACTAGGGCAAAATGAAGCTATGTAGCAGTGACAGTAATGACTGATGCACAGAGAACATCATTCTAGGGCAAAATGAAGCTATGTAGCAGTGACAGTAATGACTGAGGCAAAGAGAACATCAGACTAGGGCAAAATAAAGCAATGTAGCAGTTACAGTAATGACTGAGGCAAAGAGAACATCAGACTAGGGCAAAATAAAGCTATGTAGCAGTGACAGTAATGACTGAAGCAAAGAGAACATCAGACTAGGGCAAAATGAAGCTATGTAGCAGTAACAGTAATGACTGAGGCAAAGAGAACATCAGACTAGGGCAAAATGAAGCCATGTAGCAGTGACAGTAATGACTGAGGCAAAGAGAACATCAGACTAGGGCAAAATGAAGCTATGTAGCAGTGACAGTAATGACTGAGGCAAAGAGAACATCAGACTAGGGCAAAATGAAGCTATGTAGCAGTGACAGTAATGACTGAGGCAAAGAGAACATCAGACTAGGGCAAAATAAAGGTATGTAACAGTGACAGTAATGACTGAGGCAAAGAGAACATCAGACTGGGGCAAAATAAAGCCATGTAGCAGTGACAGTAATGACTGAGGCAAAGAGAACATCAGACTGGGGCAAAATGAAGCCATGTAACAGTGACAGTAATGACTGAGGCAAAGAGAACATCAGACTAGTGCAAAATTAAGCCATGTAGCAGTGACAGTAATGACTGAGGCAAAGAGAACATCAGACTAGGGCAAAATAAAGCCATGTAGCAGTGACAGTAATGACTGAGGCAAAGAGAACATCAGACTAGGGCAAAATAAAGCCATGTAGCAGTGACAGTAATGACTGAGGCAAAGAGAACATCAGACTAGGGCAAAATAAAGCTATGTAGCAGTGACCGTAATGACTGAGGCAAAGAGAACATCAGACTAGGGCAAAATGAAGCTATGTAGCAGTGACAGTAATGACTGAGGCAAAGAGAACATCAGACTAGGGCAAAATAAAGCTATATAGCAGTGACAGTAATGACTGAGGCAAAGAGAACATCAGACTAGGGCAAAATGAAGCTATGTAGCAGTGACAGTAATGACTGAGGCAAAGAGAACATCAGACTAGGGCAAAATAAAGCCATGTAGCAGTGACAGTAATGACTGAGGCAAAGAGAACATCAGACTAGGGCAAAATAAAGCTATGTAGCAGTGACCGTAATGACTGAGGCAAAGAGAACATCAGACTAGGGCAAAATGAAGCTATGTAGCAGTGACAGTAATGACTGAGGCAAAGAGAACATCAGACTAGGGCAAAATAAAGCCATGTAGCAGTGACAGTAATGACTGAGGCAAAGAGAACATCAGACTAGGGCAAAATAAAGCCATGTAGCAGTGACAGTAATGACTGAGGCAAAGAGAACATCAGACTAGGGCAAAATAAAGCCATGTAGCAGTGACAGTAATGACTGAGGCAAAAAGAACATCAGACTAGGGCAAAATAAAGCTATGTAGCAGTGACCGTAATGACTGAGGCAAAGAGAACATCAGACTAGGCAAAATGAAGCTATGTAGCAGTGACAGTAATGACTGAGGCAAAGAGAACATCAGACTAGGGCAAAATAAAGCTATATAGCAGTGACAGTAATGACTGAGGCAAAGAGAACATCAGACTAGGGCAAAATGAAGCTATGTAGCAGTGACAGTAATGACTGAGGCAAAGAGAACATCAGACTAAGGTAAAATGAAGCTATGTAGCAGTGACAGTAATGACTGAGGCAAAGAGAACATCAGACTAGGCCAAAATGAAGCTATGTAGCAGTGACAGTAATGACTGAGGCAAAGAGAACATCAGACTAGGCCAAAATGAAGCTATGTAGCAGTTACAGTAATGACTGAGGCAAAGAGAACATCAGACTAGGGTAAAATGAAGCTATGTAGCAGTGACAGTAATGACTGAGGCAAAGAGAACATCAGACTAGGGTAAAATGAAGCTATGTAGCAGTGACAGTAATGACTGAAGCAAAGAGAACATCAGACTAGGGTAAAATGAAGCTATGTAGCAGTGACAGTAATGACTGAGGCAAAGAGAACATCAGACTAGGGCATAATGAAGCTATGTAGCAGTGACAGTAATGACTGAGGCAAAAAGAACATCAGACTAGGGCAAAATAAAGCTATGTAGCAGTGACCGTAATGACTGAGGCAAAGAGAACATCAGACTAGGGCAAAATGAAGCTATGTAGCAGTGACAGTAATGACTGAGGCAAAGAGAACATCAGACTAGGGCAAAATAAAGCTATATAGCAGTGACAGTAATGACTGAGGCAAAGAGAACATCAGACTAGGGCAAAATGAAGCTATGTAGCAGTGACAGTAATGACTGAGGCAAAGAGAACATCAGACTAAGGTAAAATGAAGCTATGTAGCAGTGACAGTAATGACTGAGGCAAAGAGAACATCAGACTAGGCCAAAATGAAGCTATGTAGCAGTGACAGTAATGACTGAGGCAAAGAGAACATCAGACTAGGCCAAAATGAAGCTATGTAGCAGTTACAGTAATGACTGAGGCAAAGAGAACATCAGACTAGGGTAAAATGAAGCTATGTAGCAGTGACAGTAATGACTGAGGCAAAGAGAACATCAGACTAGGGTAAAATGAAGCTATGTAGCAGTGACAGTAATGACTGAAGCAAAGAGAACATCAGACTAGGGTAAAATGAAGCTATGTAGCAGTGACAGTAATGACTGAGGCAAAGAGAACATCAGACTAGGACATAATGAAGCTATGTAGCACTGACAGTAATGACCGAGGCAAAGAGAACATCAGACTAAGGCAAAATGAAGCTATGTAGCAGTGACAGTAATGACCGAGGCAAAGAGAACATCAGACTAAGGCAAAATGCAGCTATGTAGCAGTGACAGTAATGACCGAGGCAAAGACAACATCAGACTAGGGCAAAATGAAGCTATGTAGCAGTGACAGTAATGACTGATGCAAAGAGAACATCATTCTAGGGCAAAATGAAGCTATGTAGCAGTGACAGTAATGACTGAGGCAAAGAGAACATCAGACTAGGGCAAAATAAAGCTATGTAGCAGTGACAGTAATGACTGAGGCAAAGAGAACATCAGACTAGGGCAAAATGAAGCTATGTAGCAGTGACAGTAATGACTGAGGCAAAGAGAACATCAGACTAGGGCAAAATGAAGCCATGTAGCAGTGACAGTAATGACTGAGGCAAAGAGAACATCAGACTAGGGCAAAATGAAGCTATGTAGCAGTGACAGTAATGACTGAGGCAAAGAGAACATCAGACTAGGGCAAAATGAAGCTATGTAGCAGTGACAGTAATGACTGAGGCAAAGAGAACATCAGACTAGGGCAAAATAAAGCTATGTAACAGTGACAGTAATGACTGAGGCAAAGAGAACATCAGACTAGGGCAAAATAAAGCTATGTAGCAGTGACAGTAATGACTGAGGCAAAGAGAACATCAGACTGGGGTAAAATGAAGCCATGTAGCAGTGACAGTAATGACTGAGGCAAAGAGAACATCAGACTGGGACAAAATGAAGCCATGTAGCAGTGACAGTAATGACTGAGGCAAAGAGAACATCAGACTGGGGCAAAATGAAGCCATGTAGCAGTGACAGTAATGACTGAGGCAAAGAGAACATCAGACTGGGGCAAAATGAAGCCATGTAGCAGTGACAGTAATGACTGAGGCAAAGAGAACATCAGACTAGGGCAAAATAAAGCCATGTAGCAGTGACAGTAATGACTGAGGCAAAGAGAACATCAGACTAGGGCAAAATAAAGCCATGTAGCAGTGACAGTAATGACTGAGGCAAAGAGAACATCAGACTAGGGCAAAATAAAGCTATGTAGCAGTGACAGTAATGACTGAGGCAAAGAGAACATCAGACTAGGGCAAAATAAATCTATGTAGCAGTGACCGTAATGACTGAGGCAAAGAGAACATCAGACTAGGGCAAAATGAAGCTATGTAGCAGTGACAGTAATGACTGAGGCAAAGAGAACATCAGACTAGGGCAAAATAAAGCTATATAGCAGTGACAGTAATGACTGAGGCAAAGAGAACATCAGACTAGGGCAAAATGAAGCTATGTAGCAGTGACAGTAATGACTGAGGCAAAGAGAACATCAGACTAAGGTAAAATGAAGCTATGTAGCAGTGACAGTAATGACTGAGGCAAAGAGAACATCAGACTAGGCCAAAATGAAGCTATGTAGCAGTGACAGTAATGACTGAGGCAAAGAGAACATCAGACTAGGCCAAAATGAAGCTATGTAGCAGTTACAGTAATGACTGAGGCAAAGAGAACATCAGACTAGGGTAAAATGAAGCTATGTAGCAGTGACAGTAATGACTGAGGCAAAGAGAACATCAGACTAGGGTAAAATGAAGCTATGTAGCAGTGACAGTAATGACTGAGGCAAAGAGAACATCAGACTAGGGTAAAATGAAGCTATGTAGCAGTGACAGTAATGACTGAGGCAAAGAGAACATCAGACTAGGGCATAATGAAGCTATGTAGCAGTGACAGTAATGACCGAGGCAAAGAGAACATCAGACTAGGGCAAAATGAAGCTATGTAGCAGTGACAGTAATGACTGAGGCAAAGAGAACATCAGACTAGGGCAAAATAAAGCCATGTAGCAGTGACAGTAATGACTGAGGCAAAGAGAACATCAGACTAGGGCAAAATAAAGCCATGTAGCAGTGACAGTAATGACTGAGGCAAAGAGAACATCAGACTAGGGCAAAATAAAGCCATGTAGCAGTGACAGTAATGACTGAGGCAAAAAGAACATCAGACTAGGGCAAAATAAAGCTATGTAGCAGTGACCGTAATGACTGAGGCAAAGAGAACATCAGACTAGGCAAAATGAAGCTATGTAGCAGTGACAGTAATGACTGAGGCAAAGAGAACATCAGACTAGGGCAAAATAAAGCTATATAGCAGTGACAGTAATGACTGAGGCAAAGAGAACATCAGACTAGGGCAAAATGAAGCTATGTAGCAGTGACAGTAATGACTGAGGCAAAGAGAACATCAGACTAAGGTAAAATGAAGCTATGTAGCAGTGACAGTAATGACTGAGGCAAAGAGAACATCAGACTAGGCCAAAATGAAGCTATGTAGCAGTGACAGTAATGACTGAGGCAAAGAGAACATCAGACTAGGCCAAAATGAAGCTATGTAGCAGTTACAGTAATGACTGAGGCAAAGAGAACATCAGACTAGGGTAAAATGAAGCTATGTAGCAGTGACAGTAATGACTGAGGCAAAGAGAACATCAGACTAGGGTAAAATGAAGCTATGTAGCAGTGACAGTAATGACTGAAGCAAAGAGAACATCAGACTAGGGTAAAATGAAGCTATGTAGCAGTGACAGTAATGACTGAGGCAAAGAGAACATCAGACTAGGGCATAATGAAGCTATGTAGCAGTGACAGTAATGACTGAGGCAAAAAGAACATCAGACTAGGGCAAAATAAAGCTATGTAGCAGTGACCGTAATGACTGAGGCAAAGAGAACATCAGACTAGGGCAAAATGAAGCTATGTAGCAGTGACAGTAATGACTGAGGCAAAGAGAACATCAGACTAGGGCAAAATAAAGCTATATAGCAGTGACAGTAATGACTGAGGCAAAGAGAACATCAGACTAGGGCAAAATGAAGCTATGTAGCAGTGACAGTAATGACTGAGGCAAAGAGAACATCAGACTAAGGTAAAATGAAGCTATGTAGCAGTGACAGTAATGACTGAGGCAAAGAGAACATCAGACTAGGCCAACATGAAGCTATGTAGCAGTGACAGTAATGACTGAGGCAAAGAGAACATCAGACTAGGCCAAAATGAAGCTATGTTGCAGTTAGTAATGACTGAGGCAAAGAGAACATCAGACTAGGGTAAAATGAAGCTATGTAGCAGTGACAGTAATGACTGAGGCAAAGAGAACATCAGACTAGGGTAAAATGAAGCTATGTAGCAGTGACAGTAATGACTGAAGCAAAGAGAACATCAGACTAGGGTAAAATGAAGCTATGTAGCAGTGACAGTAATGACTGAGGCAAAGAGAACATCAGACTAGGGCATAATGAAGCTATGTAGCAGTGACAGTAATGACCGAGGCAAAGAGAACATCAGACTAAGGCAAAATGAAGCTATGTAGCAGTGACAGTAATGACCGAGGCAAAGAGAACATCAGACTAAGGCAAAATGCAGCTATGTAGCAGTGACAGTAATGACCGAGGCAAAGAGAACATCAGACTAGGGCAAAATGAAGCTATGTAGCAGTGACAGTAATGACTGATGCAAAGAGAACATCATTCTAGGGCAAAATGAAGCTATGTAGCAGTGACAGTAATGACTGAGGCAAAGAGAACATCAGACTAGGGCAAAATAAAGCTATGTAGCAGTGACAGTAATGACTGAGGCAAAGAGAACATCAGACTAGGGCAAAATGAAGCTATGTAGCAGTGACAGTAATGACTGAGGCAAAGAGAACATCAGACTAGGGCAAAATGAAGCCATGTAGCAGTGACAGTAATGACTGAGGCAAAGAGAACATCAGACTAGGGCAAAATGAAGCTATGTAGCAGTGACAGTAATGACTGAGGCAAAGAGAACATCAGACTAGGGCAAAATGAAGCTATGTAGCAGTGACAGTAATGACTGAGGCAAAGAGAACATCAGACTAGGGCAAAATAAAGCTATGTAACAGTGACAGTAATGACTGAGGCAAAGAGAACATCAGACTAGGGCAAAATAAAGCTATGTAGCAGTGACAGTAATGACTGAGGCAAAGAGAACATCAGACTGGGGTAAAATGAAGCCATGTAGCAGTGACAGTAATGACTGAGGCAAAGAGAACATCAGACTGGGGCAAAATGAAGCCATGTAGCAGTGACAGTAATGACTGAGGCAAAGAGAACATCAGACTGGGGCAAAATGAAGCCATGTAGCAGTGACAGTAATGACTGAGGCAAAGAGAACATCAGACTAGGGCAAAATAAAGCCATGTAGCAGTGACAGTAATGACTGAGGCAAAGAGAACATCAGACTAGGGCAAAATAAAGCCATGTAGCAGTGACAGTAATGACTGAGGCAAAGAGAACATCAGACTAGGGCAAAATAAAGCCATGTAGCAGTGACAGTAATGACTGAGGCAAAGAGAACATCAGACTAGGGCAAAATAAAGCTATGTAGCAGTGACAGTAATGACTGAGGCAAAGAGAACATCAGACTAGGGCAAAATAAATCTATGTAGCAGTGACCGTAATGACTGAGGCAAAGAGAACATCAGACTAGGGCAAAATGAAGCTATGTAGCAGTGACAGTAATGACTGAGGCAAAGAGAACATCAGACTAGGGCAAAATAAAGCTATATAGCAGTGACAGTAATGACTGAGGCAAAGAGAACATCAGACTAGGGCAAAATGAAGCTATGTAGCAGTGACAGTAATGACTGAGGCAAAGAGAACATCAGACTAAGGTAAAATGAAGCTATGTAGCAGTGACAGTAATGACTGAGGCAAAGAGAACATCAGACTAGGCCAAAATGAAGCTATGTAGCAGTGACAGTAATGACTGAGGCAAAGAGAACATCAGACTAGGCCAAAATGAAGCTATGTAGCAGTTACAGTAATGACTGAGGCAAAGAGAACATCAGACTAGGGTAAAATGAAGCTATGTAGCAGTGACAGTAATGACTGAGGCAAAGAGAACATCAGACTAGGGTAAAATGAAGCTATGTAGCAGTGACAGTAATGACTGAGGCAAAGAGAACATCAGACTAGGGTAAAATGAAGCTATGTAGCAGTGACAGTAATGACTGAGGCAAAGAGAACATCAGACTAGGGCATAATGAAGCCATGTAGCTGTGACAGTAATGACCGAGGCAAAGAGAACATCAGACTAGGGCAAAATGAAGCTATGTAGCAGTGACAGTAATGACTGAGGCAAAGAGAACATCAGACTAGGGCAAAATAAAGCCATGTAGCAGTGACAGTAATGACTGAGGCAAAGAGAACATCAGACTAGGGCAAAATAAAGCCATGTAGCAGTGACAGTAATGACTGAGGCAAAGAGAACATCAGACTAGGGCAAAATAAAGCCATGTAGCAGTGACAGTAATGACTGAGGCAAAAAGAACATCAGACTAGGGCAAAATAAAGCTATGTAGCAGTGACCGTAATGACTGAGGCAAAGAGAACATCAGACTAGGCAAAATGAAGCTATGTAGCAGTGACAGTAATGACTGAGGCAAAGAGAACATCAGACTAGGGCAAAATAAAGCTATATAGCAGTGACAGTAATGACTGAGGCAAAGAGAACATCAGACTAGGGCAAAATGAAGCTATGTAGCAGTGACAGTAATGACTGAGGCAAAGAGAACATCAGACTAAGGTAAAATGAAGCTATGTAGCAGTGACAGTAATGACTGAGGCAAAGAGAACATCAGACTAGGCCAAAATGAAGCTATGTAGCAGTGACAGTAATGACTGAGGCAAAGAGAACATCAGACTAGGCCAAAATGAAGCTATGTAGCAGTTACAGTAATGACTGAGGCAAAGAGAACATCAGACTAGGGTAAAATGAAGCTATGTAGCAGTGACAGTAATGACTGAGGCAAAGAGAACATCAGACTAGGGTAAAATGAAGCTATGTAGCAGTGACAGTAATGACTGAAGCAAAGAGAACATCAGACTAGGGTAAAATGAAGCTATGTAGCAGTGACTGTAATGACTGAGGCAAAGAGAACATCAGACTAGGGCATAATGAAGCTATGTAGCAGTGACAGTAATGACTGAGGCAAAAAGAACATCAGACTAGGGCAAAATAAAGCTATGTAGCAGTGACCGTAATGACTGAGGCAAAGAGAACATCAGACTAGGGCAAAATGAAGCTATGTAGCAGTGACAGTAATGACTGAGGCAAAGAGAACATCAGACTAGGGCAAAATAAAGCTATATAGCAGTGACAGTAATGACTGAGGCAAAGAGAACATCAGACTAGGGCAAAATGAAGCTATGTAGCAGTGACAGTAATGACTGAGGCAAAGAGAACATCAGACTAAGGTAAAATGAAGCTATGTAGCAGTGACAGTAATGACTGAGGCAAAGAGAACATCAGACTAGGCCAACATGAAGCTATGTAGCAGTGACAGTAATGACTGAGGCAAAGAGAACATCAGACTAGGCCAAAATGAAGCTATGTAGCAGTTAGTAATGACTGAGGCAAAGAGAACATCAGACTAGGGTAAAATGAAGCTATGTAGCAGTGACAGTAATGACTGAGGCAAAGAGAACATCAGACTAGGGTAAAATGAAGCTATGTAGCAGTGACAGTAATGACTGAAGCAAAGAGAACATCAGACTAGGGTAAAATGAAGCTATGTAGCAGTGACAGTAATGACTGAGGCAAAGAGAACATCAGACTAGGGCATAATGAAGCTATGTAGCAGTGACAGTAATGACCGAGGCAAAGAGAACATCAGACTAAGGCAAAATGAAGCTATGTAGCAGTGACAGTAATGACCGAGGCAAAGAGAACATCAGACTAAGGCAAAATGCAGCTATGTAGCAGTGACAGTAATGACCGAGGCAAAGACAACATCAGACTAGGGCAAAATGAAGCTATGTAGCAGTGACAGTAATGACTGATGCAAAGAGAACATCATTCTAGGGCAAAATGAAGCTATGTAGCAGTGACAGTAATGACTGAGGCAAAGAGAACATCAGACTAGGGCAAAATAAAGCTATGTAGCAGTGACAGTAATGACTGAGGCAAAGAGAACATCAGACTAGGGCAAAATGAAGCTATGTAGCAGTGACAGTAATGACTGAGGCAAAGAGAACATCAGACTAGGGCAAAATGAAGCCATGTAGCAGTGACAGTAATGACTGAGGCAAAGAGAACATCAGACTAGGGCAAAATGAAGCTATGTAGCAGTGACAGTAATGACTGAGGCAAAGAGAACATCAGACTAGGGCAAAATGAAGCTATGTAGCAGTGACAGTAATGACTGAGGC
Source organism: Protopterus annectens (assembly GCF_019279795.1). Lineage (NCBI taxonomy): Eukaryota > Metazoa > Chordata > Ceratodontiformes > Protopteridae > Protopterus > Protopterus annectens. The sequence continues at coordinate 1,325,219,639 of NC_056732.1, forward strand.
AAAGAGAACATCAGACTAGGGCAAAATAAAGCTATGTAACAGTGACAGTAATGACTGAGGCAAAGAGAACATCAGACTAGGGCAAAATAAAGCTATGTAGCAGTGACAGTAATGACTGAGGCAAAGAGAACATCAGACTGGGGTAAAATGAAGCCATGTAGCAGTGACAGTAATGACTGAGGCAAAGAGAACATCAGACTGGGGCAAAATGAAGCCATGTAGCAGTGACAGTAATGACTGAGGCAAAGAGAACATCAGACTGGGGCAAAATGAAGCCATGTAGCAGTGACAGTAATGACTGAGGCAAAGAGAACATCAGACTGGGGCAAAATGAAGCCATGTAGCAGTGACAGTAATGACTGAGGCAAAGAGAACATCAGACTAGGGCAAAATAAAGCCATGTAGCAGTGACAGTAATGACTGAGGCAAAGAGAACATCAGACTAGGGCAAAATAAAGCCATGTAGCAGTGACAGTAATGACTGAGGCAAAGAGAACATCAGACTAGGGCAAAATAAAGCTATGTAGCAGTGACAGTAATGACTGAGGCAAAGAGAACATCAGACTAGGGCAAAATAAATCTATGTAGCAGTGACCGTAATGACTGAGGCAAAGAGAACATCAGACTAGGGCAAAATGAAGCTATGTAGCAGTGACAGTAATGACTGAGGCAAAGAGAACATCAGACTAGGGCAAAATAAAGCTATATAGCAGTGACAGTAATGACTGAGGCAAAGAGAACATCAGACTAGGGCAAAATGAAGCTATGTAGCAGTGACAGTAATGACTGAGGCAAAGAGAACATCAGACTAAGGTAAAATGAAGCTATGTAGCAGTGACAGTAATGACTGAGGCAAAGAGAACATCAGACTAGGCCAAAATGAAGCTATGTAGCAGTGACAGTAATGACTGAGGCAAAGAGAACATCAGACTAGGCCAAAATGAAGCTATGTAGCAGTTACAGTAATGACTGAGGCAAAGAGAACATCAGACTAGGGTAAAATGAAGCTATGTAGCAGTGACAGTAATGACTGAGGCAAAGAGAACATCAGACTAGGGTAAAATGAAGCTATGTAGCAGTGACAGTAATGACTGAGGCAAAGAGAACATCAGACTAGGGTAAAATGAAGCTATGTAGCAGTGACAGTAATGACTGAGGCAAAGAGAACATCAGACTAGGGCATAATGAAGCTATGTAGCAGTGACAGTAATGACCGAGGCAAAGAGAACATCAGACTAGGGCAAAATGAAGCTATGTAGCAGTGACAGTAATGACCGAGGCAAAGAGAACATCAGACTAAGGCAAAATGCAGCTATGTAGCAGTGACAGTAATGACCGAGGCAAAGACAACATCAGACTAGGGCAAAATGAAGCTATGTAGCAGTGACAGTAATGACCGAGGCAAAGAGAACATCAGACTAGGGCAAAATGAAGCTATGTAGCAGTGACAATAATGACTGAGGCAAGGAGAAGATCAGACTAGGGCAAAATGAAGCTATGTAGCAGTGACAGTAATGACTGAGGCAAAGAGAACATCAGACTAGGGCAAAATGAAGCCATGTAGCAGTGTCAGTAATGACTGAGGCAAAGAGAACATCAGACTAGGGCAAAATGAAGCCATGTAGCAGTGACAGTAATGACTGAGGCAAAGAGAACATCAGACTAGGGCAAAATGAAGCCATGTAGCAGTGACAGTAATGACTGAGGCAAAGAGAACATCAGACTAAGGCAAAATGAAGCTATGTAGCAGTGACAGTAATGACTGAGGCAAAGAGAACATCAGACTAGGGCAAAATGAAGCTATGTAGTAGTGACAGTAATGACTGAGGCAAAGAGAACATCAGACTAGGGTAAAATGAAGCTATGTAGCAGTGACAGTAATGACTGAGGCAAAGAGAACATCAGACTAGGGCAAAATGAAGCTATGTAGCAGTGACAGTAATGACTGAGGCAAAGAGAACATCAGACTAGGGCAAAATGAAGCTATGTAGCAGTGACAGTAATGATTGAGGCAAAGAGAACATCAGACTAGGGCAAAATGAAGCTATGTAGCAGTGACAGTAATGACTGAGGCAAAGAGAACATCAGACTAGGGCAAAATGAAGCTATGTAGCAGTGACAGTAATGACTGAGGCAAAGAGAACATCAGACTAGGGCAAAATGAAGCTATGTAGCAGTGACAGTAATGACTGAAGCAAAAACATCAGACTAGGGCAAAATGAAGCTATGTAGCAGTGACAGTAATGACTGAGGCAAAGAGAACGTCAGACTAGGGCAAAATGAAGCCATGTAGCAGTGACAGTAATGACTGAGGCAAAGAGAACATCAGACTAGGGCAAAATGAAGCCATGTAGCAGTGACAGTAATGACTGAGGCAAAGAGAACATCAGACTAGGGCAAAATGAAGCTATCTAGCAGTGACAGTAATGACTGAGGCAAAGAGAACATCAGACTAGGGCAAAATGAAGCCATGTAGCAGTGACAGTAATGACTGAGGCAAAGAGAACATCAGACTAACTGAAAATGAAGCCATGTAGCAGTGACAGTAATGACTGAGGCAAAGAGAACATCAGACTAAGGGAAAATGAAGCTATGTAGCAGTGACAGTAATGACGGAGGCAAGACTGGAGAAAAGAATAACCAAATGTGCTGTAATATTTGAAAGTTTTTCTTTAATGCAAAAAAAAAAACATTTCTTTAAGTTAAATGACAAAAAAAATTGAAAAAAAAAATGGAATGAATATGCCCCCAGGACATTAAATATTACAAGAAAATCAGTTCAAAACAGATGTTATTATTGAACATTATATTAGAATGCATTTTGCTGATATGGTACAAAACGTTAATTCTGTTGTAAAATGTTATGATGCTGAAGGGATCTGGAATTGTACATGGAAAGTACAAGGTAATTTAATGTAAGTGAATAAAAATGTTATACAGGCACATTATATTATAAACATAGAAAGTATAAGGACTGTGAGGTACATGAGACAGCCCCCAAGTAAGTTATTTCTGTAGGTCTGAAGATTGTTTAGTGCAATCAGTGTGGGGAAGTTGGGCATTTAATGAAAAGCTGTGAAATGTTATGTTCAAAATATCTGATAAAAGGGCATGTATGGTTTGACTGTGAGGAAAACAAAAAAATTAAGAAGGTGTTTCACAACTAACTACACAGCAACATAGTAAAGTATTAGAAAGTGAAGTACAACCAGTGTTAACTGAAGGACACCGTGAGGAAGGGTCAGGAGAAGAACTTTCTAGAAGTAAAGAAAGTGACACTGTTTCACAGCTGACTACACAGCAAAATAGTGAAGTACTAGAAAGTAAGGTGTTAACTGAGAATACCCTGAGGAAGGGGAGGTGATTTCTAGAAGTGAAGAAAGTAAAGCTGTTTCACAAGTACCTTCACAATAAAATAGAGAAATAGAAGAGCTTTTTAGAAGTGAGGCAAGTGAAGCTAAAGAAGTATTATATACAAATGAAAAACACAATCCAGTTTGCATGATGTACTATAAAGTGATGGCCAGAATAATGAAGACACTGCATCAATAGTGGATTAAAAAAGAGAAAAAGATGTTAAAGAAAAAGATACAAATAAACAGAAGGGGATACATTTTTAAAATGTTATTTAAATATGAACAGAATTAAGAACTGTGTTGAAAGACTACTGGGGGATTCATAAAAGAGTGTATACTTTGCATAACTTTTCTGAATTCAAGAACCGCATTCCCACAATGCTCTTGCTGTCTATTCTACTCAGAAAGGTTACACATGGTGTGGTAACCGTATGTTAGATGAGTGTAACATATTCAGAATGATGTAATATGTCTACTGGATATCCAATTTATGATAAAACAAGAAAGTAATGTGCTTAGACAGCAATAGGGAAGGGGAATTATGGAATATAAGTGTTCCAGAATTGCAGTCATGATGTAAGTTTCTGATATTATAGTGTAGCATTTAAAAGAAAGGGGAAGATGGCAGTAATAGACTGTTTTTTAAATGTGAGATTTTAAGAATTTATGTTACTACAGCTTCAAAAGAGAATGACATATTAGAGAACTGGAAAAGTATGTAGGGGTAAATGTGGATGTTATTAAAGTAGGAGATTTTGCCTCCAAACAGCATGTGTGACAAATCCAGAACAGATATGTGGTTGAGTCAGGTGTGGAAATAAGGTACATAAGGAAAGCTGGTGGTGGAATGCAGAAGGACAGGTAGTCACCAAAAGAAAGGAGTGCAGGAAAAAGTTGGAGATAAAAAAGACGGACCTGGTCAGGAAGGACTACTCATTGGCTAACAAACAGGCTAAGAGAGGAGTTGCAATAGCAAAGAAGAAGGTATCAGAGGCACTCTATCAGCTTCTGGATAGTGACTCAGTAGATGGCACAAAGAAACTGTATCAGGTTGCAAGGCAAAGACAGAAATATAGCCAGACAACCTTCATAAGAGATAACTATAACAACCTGCTCTCCACTCTACAGGACATGAATGGCAGATGGAAGGAGTACTTCCAGTACCTTATGAATGAAGAAAACCCCAAAGAAGCTGTACTGCCCCAGACACAGCCTGTGATGTAAGAAGAGGCAGAGCCCACCATAGAAGAAGTAAGAATAGCACTAAGGAAAATAAAGTCAGGGAGAGCAGCAAGCTCAGATGAGGTTACAGCAGATGTGATAAAAATGTTGGGTGAGATAAGAGAGAAATGGCTCCTGACAGTATTCATAGCAGTATGGAGTGAAAGGTGCATCCCAAATGACTGGACAATAAGGATACTAGGACAAGTGTTCAAGAACAAAGGGGGTATTCACAACTACGGGCAGTGCAGAGATATCTAACTCCTGTCACACTGCATGAAAGTTCTGGAGAGGGTAGTTGATAAACGAGTACACAGACTAATAGAAAGTATGATGGGAGACTGGATTCAGGACAAGATGCAACACAACTGACCTGATGTTTGCAGTGAGACGAAGCTAAAAATGAAGACAGAGTCCAACTGGACATTCCTAGACTTGGAGAAAGCATATGACAAGGTCCTAAGAAAGCTGATTTGGGCAGTGTGGTTTGAAGTCCCATAAACTTTGGTAGAATTAGTGCAGGCTTTGCACAAGGATGCAGTAACTCAAGATTGAACCGTGTTCAGTTTCAGAGATGTTCCCAGTGGGAGTAGGTGTGCATCGCGATTCAGCTCTGACCCTACTGCTGTTCATACTAGTGATGGACTACATTAGCAAGCAAGTCCAAGGGGACAGATCAGCAAAGTTGCTGTATGCAGGCAATGTGGCATTACAGGCAGACTCTGAGCAAGAACTTCAGGAAAGGACAGAGGAGTAGAATGCAAAACTGAAGGCATATGGAATGAAACCGAGTAAGCTAAGAGAGGTGTACTGGCAGCAAATGGGGTAAATCACAAGAAGCTGAGAAATTAAATAGAAGGGAAGATAGTGAAACAGGTTAACCACTTCAAGTGTCTGAAAGGTGTGGTTGAGAAGAACAGAAGTCTGAATGAGTAGGTCAAAGCTAGAATTAGAGGGGCTGCAGCCACCTGGCACAGATTGTCAGGTGTAGTGTATGACAGAAGAATGCCAAAGAAGTTGAAAAGTAAGGTGTACATAACAGTGGTGCAATCAGTACTACTGTAGGGTACAGAAACATAGGCAGTAAAGGTAGAGCAGTTGAAGAAGCTAGAGGTGATGGAGATGAAGTGCCTGAGAAGGATGGCAGAATGCAAACTGTGGGACAGACAAAGAAATGGGGACATAGGACCCACAGCAAAAGTAGCTCCAATTGCATAAGGGGTCAAAAAGAACAGATTAAGGTGATGTGGCACATGTGCAGAAAATCAGAAGACAATGTGGTGAAGAAGATTTGAGACAGGCAGGAAGAAGCCAAGAGGAAATGAGGACATCCAGCAAAGAGATGGATAGATCACTTGAGAGAAGATCTGCAACACTCAGGCATGAGTGTCAAAGAAGGTAGGAGAGTGGCATTGAATAAGGAGAAAGGGGAGAGAGAGAGAGAGAGAGATGGAGACAGTTGACATGACACCTCGACCCCCTGTAGAAGATGGGAAAAATGTTGGTGTTTAAAACAAGAGATTTTAATTGTGACTTAAGAAGAAAAAGGAAATAATGAATGGGGAGTTAAAAAAATTTTGAAATATAGTACAGAATTTTCAAATAAAAATAGGAAAGGAGACAGATTTTACTTACAAGAAGGGGGGAATCATTGCAGAGATTGATTTATTTGTATATGGCTAAGGCTTACCAAAAGTGGGAATACAATGGTAGGATTTTCTGAACATTGCAGTATGGACAGAATTACAGGAAGAAAAAAAAAACAATAAGAGAAGGTATGGGAATTAAAAAGTTAACAGGTGTGTGTGTGCATCTTTGAAGATCTTGCAAAAAGTAAGGAACACGTATGCATGCAGGTTCAGGTTGTTTATAAGGACCGGAAAGCTTGGTGGGTTCATTATAATTGACAATAAGTAACAGTTTATTTAGAGTTTGGGAAAGAATGGCATGTTTGTAGAAAAGAAATATATGATGGAAAATGTCAAGAATATGACATGACAGTAGAACAGAGGGAAAGGATACTGTATAGTATACCATGAGAAATTTATGAGATGAATAAGGACAGAATACACAATGCTTTAATACAGCAAATATACTTGAAAGGCAAGAGAGAAGATACAAATCATTTTCTTGGAAAAGTAATAAAATGCAATGAAAATGTGGTATAGGGGGTGTGGGATGATAAAGTGCAGTAAGAACAAGGAATGAGATGTTGAGGGGGTATATAGATATTTAAACAAAACATATAAAGAGAAAAAGGGAAGAGAAGGAATGAAATGGGATGTGAAGAATGTAAGTAAACTACTGAAAAAGAACTGTACAAAGGATTCGGTTAGTAGTGTAGGAAAAAGCATTAAGTATGTGGTAGTCATATTCTGTAGCTACGAACACTTGACACACCAAACACTTTATTGTAAAGCTTTCGGGTCCACACCTTTCATCAGTCATAGTCATATTCGTGTCAGGAGAACATGGCATTATAAGATTTCAGAAGAGCAAAATAAATATTTCTCAATGAATGGTTTATTGATGGATTACTAAAAGAAAGTATTTGCATGGGACTAATAAAGTTACTGTGGGGAAAAAAAAGATATTATGAACTTATATAACTGGAGACCTGTAACTTTAGGAAACACAGATTACACATACTGATGACAATTCTAAAGGAGAGGTTTACAAAAATATTAAAGTAATAAGAGATGCAGTACATAAAGTAAAGAGAAGGAATGTCAGAGTAATGTTAGTTATATTAAAGAAGTAGTTAAAGGTATTAGGGAGAAATGCAGACTAAAGTTGTGGTGGTATGTGATATTCGTAAAGCCTAATATAGCACATGAGAGCATATGGAGTATGTTGGAGGAATATGAGTTACCACAGAAAGTGTTCAAATGTACTGAGTACAATTGTTCCAGAGTAAGTTCCTTATTTAATGGATGGGTAGTAATGAGGATCAAAGTTGAGAAGGGAGTAAAGCAATTTTTTCCTTTAAGCACAATATTATTTGGATTAGTTATGAATGTGTTATGGAAAATTTGAAGCAAGAGATGAATGGCGCTGATGTACAATGTTTAGGACAAGTAGAGACTCCTTTGATAATGAATGCAGTCGATTTAGTAATTAGAGTAAAGAACAAAAGCCGGGTGATGGAAGTATTAACTTATTTAATGGATACGTTACAGAAAGTAGGCTTGAGTATTAGTAAAGGAAAAAATGGAGGGTATATGGGGATATAATTAGAATGTGTGGTATTTACTCCAATATGAAATTAACGTTTGGGATATAAATTTCAGGGAAGAAGTTAGGGAGGGACAACAAGAAGGGGTACTTTAGGATTTGCAAGACAAAATAAAATTCTCGGTTTTGTATACTTTATCATCTAAGTAAAATATGTTTGTTACATTCTATTTTTCTAGGGAAATTAAATTATATTGGAAGGTTGTACGTTACCAAAGAACTTGGAAAGAACAGCATTAAGAACTTTATTTTTATGGTATATGGGATTCACACTTAAATTCAATTAAATGGAGGATTTTATATAATAAAGAAAGTGGGTACTTTGAGTTAATACTTTTGATTGTTTTTTTGCATTCCTTACACATCTTTGGAGAATTGCAGCAAATCAAAATGGGATAGAGTCAGTCATATGAAGAATTGTTAAGTACTTGGTTTGGCACTTACTTATGTAAAGGAGATGAAACAAGCAGGCAGAAAGAGAAGATGCTACAGAATACTGTGATAACATGAAAGAATGGCAAACAAATTGGAACAACTTTGAAAAATTCAGGATGGAATGGTATAAAACTTAATGGAAACATTTTGCTTAATTGTTCTATGGGATGTTAATCATAAACATTAAGGATAGCATATGAGAAAAAAAAAAAATTTTATTTTGTTAATGAAAGTGAGGAATTCTTATGGAGGTTGATGTTAGGCAGGCTACCATTGAAGTGGTTAAGGCAAGGACATAAAAGAATCAAGAAGTTGGAGGAAAAGAGTAGAGGTTTATGAAAAAACGATATAAAAGAAATAAACATGCATAATATGACAAAGCAATTTAAAATGTGTAGAAAAATAGATAAAAACAGTTAATGTTTTCTATAAAAAGCAAGATTTGGGGAGAAATTATATAACAAGAAATGGAATTTGAGATGGATTTTTCAAGAAGCAAAATTTTGTTCTGGATTACTGGGAGGAGGTGGCTGTTGTAAAATGTCATTTGCTCTTAATTTTATGTTAATGAAATATGTAAATATGGATTTAATAAAGATTCACCACTCTTTTTGATAACTGCCATGGGATTTTTTATATCTATCTGAGATACTACCAACTCAGACAAATGGGATCTCAATTTAAGGTAGCTGTCATCCAGCTCAAGAGATGAAGCTGCTTAATTGTAAGATGGCCTCAGTTCTTTGATTTATCTGAGTCTGGTCATAAAACAATAGTCTGCCTTGAAGCCATCACTATTAGACTTTCAGTGTGAATGCTAAAGAACAGTACATATATGCAGATACCATAGCATACAGCAATGATCTGCCATTAGAGTTGTGAGAACAAAGTTTGTCATGTCTTACTATGTCATTTTAATTGTAAATATGCACCATATATGCACCACATGACTCCCCATTAATATTCCAAAAAGTGCACGCTGATTGGCCAGTGTGCACGTTGTAAATCGACTTGTACTAATGTAAAAAGGTCCGGTCGCCCAGACCTTTTCCATTAGTATAAGTCTTTTTTTTTTAAACACTGTCTCGCTATGTTAAAAGAGTTTAACATAGCGGCACAGGTTTAAAAAAAGCAACGGAGATCTCCGTTGCTTTTTTTAAAGCTGTCTCGCTATGTTAAACTCCTTTAACATAGCGACACAGTGTGTAAAAAGCAACAGAGATATTGCTTTCTCCGTTGCTTTTTTTTTTTAAACCTGTCTCGCTATGTTAAATGGGTTTAACATAGTGAGACAGCTTTAAAATAAGCAACGGAGCATCTCCGTTGCTTATTTTAAAGCTGTCTCGCTATGTTAAACCCATTTAACATAGCGAAACAGTAAAAAGCAACGGAGATCTTGCTTTCTCCGTTGCTTTTGGCCACAGCTCTGATGTACTGCGTAGGCATGCGCAGTACATCAGAACTGCCGCAGATGCCAGACAGCTGCGGAAGGGCAGCAAAGAGGCATTATGCAATGCCATTATTTAAGAAAAGTAATTATTTCTTTTCTTAAATAATGTCATAGTATAATAGCAATAACCCACTTCTGCATGTGGGTAATGCGGGATTTACCCACGGTTGTCTTTGTTTGGTACCACACCAACCGTGGGTAAATCCCGCATTACCCACACCCAGGCGTGGGTTATTGCTATATTCAACCTATAACCACATTTTATATCTAACCTATTCCAACTGCTGCAGAACTGTGCCAGTGTTCTGGTATTTTAATAAACCTGCAGAAAAAAAAATTCTAGTAGTGACTTTTTTGAAACTGTGTGTTGACCCATCTACTCGCACCCACTGTTTAACATTGCTAAAAACTCTTCCTTAAGTAATGTACATACTGCAATATCCTCCAGGTTGCATAACAATCACAATTGTTCCAAAATTAAACCAGCATCTCAAGAAATGATTACATAGGTGGTCTGTTTTCTTTTGGAGTCTTTTTTAAACACTGTTATTGAATTATCACTTGTGACATAGGCAAATTTACATTTATATAAAAAGTAACTGAATTGTACTAACAAGTTCGCATTTACAAACATTATACTTCACATATATTGTTGCATATTGCTATGTATCATGTAATCTAAGCAACATTACATAAATTATTCAATTCCTGCCATTTTTTTAAACAAGAATCATCTTTATTAAACTTCACTTACAACATAAGCAATCATACATTTATATAAATGAAAACAAACCACACCAACACAATCTTAGTTGCAAGGATTTTACATCACAAACCATATTGACACACTCCCGATTGCAAACAATATACATCACTTATAATCTACCCAATCTTTCTCACTCAAACATTACATAGCCCATTTAAGTCATGCCTTCTTTCAAACCTCATTCCTCCCCTGTATCGTATGCTTTTGGAGTCTTGAACTCACTGAAGTAACTTGATTATTATTTGCTTATTTTGCCTCCTCATACTCAAACATCCCCCTTAAAACCAGACTTCATGATGCTGATACTGTCATTAGACAAAAGCAAGTGTTTTCAAAGTGCAGGATATAAACTGCAGTCAATTTACTAAGCAGTTACTTTAACAAATAGCATGTTTTTAAAAAGCAAAGCAACATGCTAAACAGGTTGACAATACTGCTTTTACCATGCTTCCCTACTAAAAATAAGTAAAATTTGTGCAGAAAAGTCCTGCCTAGTAATAAAGTTGTTTAGAATGTCTCAAGTTGCATATTGTGCAGTTGATTGTGCTTCACTTCACATGGTTATTGCAGATTTTCCATCCCTCATTTTCAACAGATAAGGCTTGCCTGTTGAAGTTGCACATATTCCCCAGCATGATCTCTGCCTTTTTAAAGGACATAGGGCAGGTCATTTAACCGTTATGTTGTTTTCACAGATGATCTATGCTATACAGAGTCCTTATTAGCTTGTTCAATTTTGTAGTATGCAATATCAAAACAGTAGGAGAGAGTGTAGTACACCCACCCCGCCCCCCAGTGATGCAGATGCCCATATCAGCCACCAGAATCAGAATTATGCCCCTCCAAAGAGAGAACACCCTAAATGGTGTGTGAATGGTGACTTCTCAACTGGCTGTAACTCAAGGAGTGAATGAGAGCTAATCAGTAATGAAGCTTGAGAGTCAGCAGACAGTGTGGGGGGGAATGAAGTCTGACTGAAGGCTAAGTTGAAATAGGAGACTAAACATGCCACTCTTGTATTCAGATCATCAGTAGTGTAAGTGAGTATGTGTATGAGGCAGGTATGTATGTCATACATCTGTAGAGCGATACAGAATGAGAAAACGTACCTCACTCCACTATGTGCATTAGTTTCTAAACTATGAAACCAGTAGTTATGAAACAGACAGACATGTCCTTCTGTGACACCCCTGCAGGCTTCATGATACATGAATGATACTTATAAGGCAGAAAGGTGTAAGGTAAAACAATGGCACCATGCAACTATTGCAAAAAGTCCATTTATTAAAATAAAACACAAAACGTAAGTGCTTTTACAGTGTATCCCACTGCTTCTTCAGATGTATCTACAGAAACATCACGGGCTTCCATTTAAATATACCAATCAAAGCTAATATTCAATTAAAAAGTCTGTAACTGAAAAGTATTTTCTTAAAGGCATATATATATATATATATATATATAAAATGCATATAAGTAATATATATATATATATATATATATATATATATATATATATATATAAAAGCACTCTATAACTAAATATCATATAAATTTGTGCATATAAAAACATATGAACAGCATAAACAATACTAAACCTAATAGATCCGTTAAATATGACAAACTATGAAACAGATAATAAAGTATGTTTAAAAATAGTAAAAAGAAACTGAAGTATATGTTAATTCCTAAGTGGTCTAGCTTGTAACACAGGTTTCATAGGGACTTTATCATTAATCCCTTACCTGCATCAGCCCGCAGTCTAACTATCCACTTGGTCTCATTTACTTCCGTCAGCTAGACCAGAAGGTGCAGGTATTTCTCTTCGTGTTTGGTTGTTTCATACATGAATCATAGTTGATGACCTGCAAGGTTGCTGGGAACATCACCATTTAAAAATAATTAAAAGCCAGTTGTGGAGACTAAAAAAATTAAAAAAAAAAAAAAAAAAGAAATGAGATGGTCCCTAAAGGTTGATGGAGAGCAGAGGATATGTAATTAGGGGTGCCTGCTGTGTAGCTGAAAGAAAATTAATTTTTCTGTAAACTGCAGAAGATGAGTGCTGTTGTATATATCTATTTAAGCACCAGATTATCAGTGTTAGTAGCAAAACAGGTAGAATACTTGCAAAAGGCTGTGGGTTCTACTCCATACCATGTACATGGAGTGCAGATATTGCAGTACCTTTTTTGAGGGTTGGCATGATGGTTAAAGTCTTAACCTCACATGTACAAGGTACAGGGTTTAATTCTGATATCTGGTTGTTAACTAGGCTTGTAATAATCTGCAGACATATAGCCTAGTAGTTACTTATGAACCTATTTACCCATGAACCTGTGAGAGATTTGTTTATTAGCAACACTTAGTGAGATGGTCATAAACCATTAAATTATGTCTGCATTACTTCCTCATCACTCAGTAATGGACATGCATGTATACTGTATTTTTTCACTGTTGACTCTAGCCTCTGCATGTTATTTTTAAGATAGATCTCTATTCTGCTTGTTTAAAACTTGTTGTCAGTAGATAGCAGCAGAATTGGGGACAGTGTTGATGTAAATCCACTGAAAGTACTTATAATCTAAAGAAAAGCTTCCCGTAAATTCTGACGCAATGTAGTTCAGTTAAAAAAAGGACTCAGTATTGTCATAAAGCAGTTTTATCATGTCACATTGCTGCAACTTCCTTTTCAGAATTTTAGACATCTGTAGACCTTAAAGAAGGTTGAAACATTCATGTTAAGTTGTCTATCTCGCCTTCATTCTTGCTGGATGGGTTCGGAGCCGACCTCTGCTCCGACTCAGCCACTCTAAAAGCTCGAGAGTTGGTTCCACCGGCTCGAGGCTCCCCTTATATCCCACAATGCTAGGTGTGAGTTACCTCAGATCTCGTTTGCCGCTACAGCGATCGAGGTGTGTTTTCTACCGGCTCCAGGTTAGTGAAAGTTAGACTAGTTTAAATTCTTTAGACTTAAGCTAGCTTAGTGTATTTTTCTTCCCCCTTAGTGTAGTGGATATTATCCCTTCTACCTTTTATCCAGCCCCCTTTTTTTCTAAAGAACTTATAGTTCTTTCCCTAAGGCCTTCGGGCCCTCCCTATCCTTAGGGTGTGTATGTGTTTGATTAGGGAGTTTTAACTTAACTTACCTTTAGTTTAAATAATTCCCTTTAAACCTCTATCAGTGTAATCTGTGTGTGTGTTTTTTCTGTGTGTGATTACACTTCGGTTCCTTGAGTATGTCCAAGGATACAAAGGTCTCAGGCTTCAAGAAGTGTGACTCGTGCTGTCAGAAAATGTCTCTGACAGACGGTCACACTTCTTGTGTGTATTGCCTGGGACCTTTACACCTGCAGGACTCTTGTGCTGTATGCCATGGCTTCAGCCCTAGAGTCCTGCAGGAGAGAAAAAATAAACTCATTTTGAGGAGTTTGATTAAGCCTGAAGGTTCCCTTTCTGTGTCATCGGGGAAACCTTCTAAGGCTTCCAAGACCTCGGCTCCAGCTTCAGAGTCGAGGCCTAAGGCTTCGAAGCCTACTGCTTCATCGGCTCTGGCTGGAGCCGATGAGTCTTTGACTGCAGTATCTGTGGTTTCCTCGGCTCAGGCCGGAACCGAGGCATTAGAGATTCCAGAGTCGGCTCCGATCAGACCATCGGAGCCGACATCTAGAAAGAGATCGAGGTCACCGTCCCTTGGCTCCGTTCATTCGGCTCCAGCGTCTCCCCTGCTGTCTGAACGGAGCCACAGATCTCACTCCTCCAGGTCATCGAGGCTCTCAGATCACGACCTCCAGAGGGTAGTGAGTAGACTTTTGAAGTCCGAGGCACTGGCCCAAATGCTCCAGAGTCCGACTCATCAGTCGATGCCTCAACTTGTTCCAATAAATATTCCTCCTCCGACTCCTTTGAGCTCGAGCCGGGCGCCTCGGGACCGAGACTGTGGTAGCGTCGGAGCCGATACAATTGTCTTTGGCTCCGCTCGGCTCCGATTTCTTCTTTGAAGAATCTCGTGCCAGGCTTCCTCGTCGGCTCGAGGGGTGAGTGGCATCGGACCCTTGTCCGACCCCCTCTCCTCTCGGTGCTTGGCTAGTGAGTTCGGCTCCGACATCGGCCTCGAGCCATCTCTGTCGGTGCCGAGGGAGGTTCTCAGCTTCGGAGCGGGACCTCTGGCTCTGCCGGACAGGGGTGCGTTCGAGGTCATGCGGAGTGTGTTGGAACCTTGTTCGACTCCACAGTCGGCTCCATCCGCCCCTCCCTTTTCGGTGCCTTTGGTTATGTCGACTCACTCCCTCATCCCAGACCGCAGAGAGCCAGCTCCTCAAGAATCCCCTGTGGGGATCTCATCCTCTTCGAGGCCTCCCTGAATTGGCAGAGGAGCCACCTAGGAAGAGAAAGTGTAAGAGGAAGCACATAGTCTCACCTGAGTCTGTCACCTCTGACACAGATTTAGAGGATTCCGAGGGTTCCCCACGTTCCCCTTCTGAAGATGTCTCTTTCGCAGACATTCTAGAGATCCTGAAACAGAGGGGAAATTGGCCAGCCCTTAACCCTTCGGAGGATGAATCTGTGTATCTTGAGGCGCTTGGCTCTCGCCCTTCCACCTCCTGGGTGTCCCCCCCCTTTGATCCCCTCATGCAGGTGGTTGCAAAGAAGGCCTGGACGGCTCCTGATTCAGTGGACCCTACCCCCAGGAGACCTTCCAAATTTATAACAGCACCAACTGACAAGCAATTTCTCACAAAAGGTGTTTCTGTGGATGCTATGGTGGTAGCTGCTGCCACCAAGAAGGAACTAGCTGATCCTTCAGTGCCTGTTCATCCCCCTAACAAAGAATCTAGGTCTATGGACAGGTACGGCAAGCGGATGTTCTCGTCAGCGACCTTTGCTATGCGTTCGCTGAACTACCTATGCCATTTTACTCGTCTTCAAAGAGACTTGATCAAAGAAGCGAGTGACATGTTGAAGGATCCTACGGCTGCGGGTTTTCAAGACAAGATGAACACTCAGCTGGCTACCCTGAACTCCATAGCTAACTCCTCCATGCGCCTCCTCTCTTATGCGGCTGATGGAGCGAGCAGGGCCGCAGGGACAGGTGTGGCCTTACGCATGCATGCCTGGATGCGGCTATGCAATTTTGCGGACCCCTTTAAAACGTCATTCACTAATTCCCCGTTTGATGGATCATCTCTTTTTGGTCCTCAAGTGAAAGAAACCTTGACTAGGTGCGAGACAGATGGCAAGAATCTTTCTGCCGTCGGAGTCCGTTTTTCTACTCCTTCTAGGCCTTACCCCAAAGGCCAGAAAAGTGGGAAAATGTGGTTCTGCAAACAATCTCAAGGGACTTCGCCTGACGCACAGAGTCGGTTCCCCGCCAGAGGCAGAGGGGGGAACAACAATGGTAGACGTCGCCCTAGAGGCAGGGGGGGTACGCAGAACCAGGGCAATCGAGAAGCCTTCTCTGATAAGCCCTTTCAGCATCCCTGAGGTGTTGCCCGACTGCCCACCTTCGGAGGCAGTCGGGGGAAGATTGTCACTGTACCCAGAAGCCTGGCTATCCCTGACTCAAGACAAATGGGTACAGTCCATCATTTCCGAAGGCTATTCCATTCCCTTCGTTCGCATTCCAAACCAATCAAAAAAATCCCTTCCAGATGTTCCACCCGCTCAAAGGAATCTTGCAGCTTTGGAAATTTCAAAGCTGCTTGCAAAAAGAGCAATTCAGCCAGTTCCAGCAGACCAGCAAGGATCCGGAATCTACTCCAGGTTCTTTAGTTCCAAAGAAAACAGGGGACTGGAGACCAATTTTGGATCTCAGTATCTTGAACAAGTCAGTCAAGAAAACAAGATTTCGGATGGTCACGCTGCAGTCCATCCTTCCCCTATTGGGAAAGGGAAACTGGATGTGCTCTATAGACCTTCAGGATGCATACTATCACATAAAAATGAACAGACGCTCCAGAAGATTCCTCCGCTTCAGGCTGGGAACCAGTCATTTTCAATTCAGGGCCCTGCCCTTTGGTCTCACCACTGCCCCCCGGGTGTTTACCAAATGCATGGCAGTGGTAGCTTCTCACCTGAGACGTCAAGGATTCCAGGTGTTTCCATATTTGGACGACTGGCTCCTCACAGCTCCCACCAAGCATCTTCTTCTATTGGCCAGGGACTACACCTTTCGCATTTGTCAAAATTTAGGCATTTCAATAAATTGCGAAAAGTCTGTTTTGTCGCCTTGTCGTACTATTACCTTCATAGGCGCAAATCTAGACACAGTCAACATGTCTGCGAGACTAACAGATCAGAGAATAACAGACATACACAAACTGGTCTCGCTCCTCTTCAGCAGCAACAGAATCAAAGCCAGGTTAGTTCTGAAAGTATTAGGGATTATGGCGGCTGCCATACCTCTGCTTCCATTAGCCAGATTCCACATGAGAATCCTTCAATGGATGCTCTTCACGCAATGGTCATACCAGCAACTTCCGATGTCCCACACCATCATGATTACGCAAACATGCAGAAATCATCTTCTGTGGTGGATGTCTTTCCCTCAGCTCTTATTGGGAAGACCCTTTGTCCCTTCCACTCCGGTTGCTACTCTGACAACGGACGCCTCCCTGATCGGGTGGGGGGGGCATTATCAGGGCAGAACTGTCCAGGGCACATGGCAGCCAGACGAATGCCACTTGCACATAAATGTTCTAGAGATGAGAGCAGTGCTTTTAGCGTTGCAAGCCCTTCAAGACTCTCTTCCCTTGGGAACGATAGCAATCCAGACGGACAATATGTCTGTAGTGTGGTATATCAACAAACAAGGCGGAACCAGGTCCTACCCCCTGTGTCGAGAAGCACTCAGACTGTGGCAATGGGCGATTTCTTCTCAGCGGTTTCTGATAGCAACGCACATCCCCGGGAAGTCCAATCAAATTGCGGACAAGTTGAGCAGAGCTATCCTCATGCCTCACGAGTGGTCTCTGAAAGACTCTGTTGTGAGAGAAATTTTTCTCAAGTGGGGTCAGCCTTGCTGCGACCTTTTTGCTACTCCCCAAAACAGCAAGTGCAGAGATTATTTCACCCTATTCCCTTTACCAGTCCAGCCCAGCAGAGACGCTCTAGTCCATGTTTGGCCCCGGGGACTTCTGTATGCATTTCCTCCCTTCCCACTAATCTCTCAAGTGATAGAGAAAGCTATCGCTCAGAAGGCCTCGTTGATCCTCATTGCTCCTTACTGGCCTCGACAGGTTTGGTTCCCCTTTCTACATCATTTTCTGTTGGAGTGACCTTGGCATCTGGACCTAGTTCCAGATCTTTTGATCCATCAGTCGGGTCAGTTTCATTGCTCCCTTCCCTCTCTGAACCTCACTGCTTGGTTCCTCCAATTCCAACCTTAGCCAGGCTTCCTCAAATATCTCACTCTGTCCGAGATATTTTGATAGCTTCCCATAAATCTTCCACTCGAAAGATTTATTTGAGTAAGTGGAAACGTTTCGCCTATTGGGCTCAAGGAAGGACATAGATCCTTTCACTGCTTCCATCCAAATGGTCCTTGATTTTCTAGCTGAACTCTTCCATGCAGGTTCATCTCCTTCTACTCTTAAAGTTCAATTGGCAGCTATTTCTAACTTTCATGTGGGCATTTCAGAGTCTGCCATAATGTCCCACAAGCTTTGCAAAGCCTTTTTGAAGGAGTTTTTCTACTCAGACCTCCTATAAGAAATCCTCCTCCTCCTTGGGACCTAAATTTAGTTCTTAGTTCTTTGATTCTTTCCCCTTCGAACCTGCAGCCTCCTGTTCTTTAAAATTGCTATCATGGAAGACACTCTTTCTGGTAGCTATTACTTCAGCTAGAAGAGTTTCAGAACTTCATGCACTCAGCTGTCGACCTCCTTATCTGTTGTTCCATAAGGACAGGGTATCTTCTGAACCAACCCGTCTTTTTACCTAAGATAGCCTCGGCGTCTAACCTAAATCAAAGCATTGACCTCCTGTGTTTTTCCAGAATATTCTAACAGGTCTGAACAAAAATTGCATTGGCTAGATGTTCATCGTCAGTTAAGGTACTATTTGGATAGAACCAAACAATTCAGAAAATCTGACCAGCTGTTTGTCTCTTATGCAGAAGGCAGAAAGGGACTTTCAGTTTCAAAGGTATCATTATCTAGATGGCTAACATCTCTGATTTCCCTTGTTTATGAAATTAGACACCAAAATCTGCCTAACAAACCTAAAGCCCATTCTACCAGAGCTTTGGCTACTTCTATAGCCTTCCAAGACAGACTGCCTATTGACACCATTTGTGCAGCGGCTACTTGGGCTACTCCTCACACTTTCATTTCTCATTATAAGTTGGATTTAGCTTCTAGGCATAGAGCTAACTTTGGTTCCACTGTTCTCAAGAGTCTGTTCCGTTAGGCCACCCGGGACAAGGTGCTAGGGACGGTCCCATCCAGCAAGAATGAAGGCGAGATAGACAACTTAACATATAGAAGTTATGTTCTTACCATAACGTTCCATGTTAGTTGTCTTCTTCTCGCCTTCTTCTTGCTTCCCACCCTCCTTCCCCCTGGCCTGGACAGACCTAGAGGAGTTTTGATTGTGACCTCTCTTTCTACCACCTCTTTACTTTAGGTATATGCTGCTGTGCATATTTTCCTGGATCAGGATGTAGGTCACCCTTCTCTTCTCCCTGGTTTATAGAGGTGGACTTTGTTTATAGTTATTCTGTTACTATTATAAGCTGGGCCTAGCTTACAAACGAGATCTGAGGTAACTCACGCCTAGCATTGTGGGATATAAGGGGAGCCTCGAGCTGGTGGAACCAACTCTCGAGCTTTTAGAGTGGCCGAGTCGGAGCCGAGGTCAGCTCTGAACCCATCCAGCAAGAATGAAGGCGAGAAGAAGACAACTAACATGGAACGTTATGGTAAGAACATAACTTCTATTTTTCCAATATGCAAAGGGTGCTTTTAGGTACAATGAGGTTTCAACTGCCAGGAAGTATAAAGCACAAAACTAATTACAGGGATTATTATTAATGAAAATAAACTAAAACAAATACCTGTATTCTTGGCAACTCCATTCATTCTCAGACATTGAAACAAGTAACACTGATGGGATAAAAGAGTGCACTATTTCTTTAAATAGTAAGGACACCACCGTAGACCTGTTGCCACACTAAAGGTACTGCTGATTTGTTGCATTGTTAACATTTGCTCCATCAGGTGTGCCTCATGAACTGCAGTCCGTCAACAGTGTGGCAGTTTTGGTAGGAGATTTAATGGAGTGGTAGCTGATTAGTGTGACAGCTATACCAAATCAAGGAGCTTGGGTTTTCTTTCCATTGGAGAGTTAAATGCTCACAAGTTTTACTCAGGTTGTTATCTTGCAGTTGTGGACAGCAGGTCAAGTTAAACGGAAAATATAAAAAATATATATATTCTGTAAGTTCTCAAGGTGAGTAGTACATGCAGTTTCTGCTTTAATGAAGATCAGACGAAGCTAAGGAGATGATTTAGGGTAGAGTAATGTAATGGAGAAAAGTATAGTATTTCAAGATTCACAACTATTTTGAGTACTGTTTTTTAATGTTAGCAGCAGAGAAATATGGCAGAGAAACAACAGCATATCTTTGTACTATATTTTAGCTTGAACAAATTAATTGTTTTAGAGGCCATGGACAATTAAGAAATGTGTGACACAAAGTCTACATATTAATCTTTTTCAAATCACTTCTGTCTTTTTTCTAAGTGAAATTTTATTCCCTTCACTTTTTAATTTATTTATTGTATTTACAGATTGGTGGGCTATTTTGGCACCTGTCCACCACAGAACATCAAGTCTGCATTCCTTATAGGATTCTCAAGCCTCCCAACCCCCTTTGACATTGTAACATACTAGAGAGGAAGGTGAGCGCCAAAGATCATAGATTCATAGATTCATAGTAACATACTAGAGAGGAAGGTGAGAGCCAAAGATTATAGCCATCATCTAACAGGGATTAGAATTGTTTATATGCTGTGAATTCCACTACTGTCCACAAACTATGGTTCAGTGCCCACTGGACTCATTATTAATGCATGTTTCCACACATTTCATTTCCAAGTAGAGTGGCTGCTATGTTAACAGATGGGCTTGTACTCTCCGTGTCCGAAATTGCAAGACGTATTGTGCTGTACTGAAAAACTCTTGTCATGGGAGTCTGTAACATCCTCCTCCTGGGATAAGCATGTTAGAACTGACCACTCTCTCCCAGTCCTCTCTGGCCAGATTCTCCAATGCCCAGAATGCTAATTAAACCAAGGTCGTAGTGAGGGCCAAAACATCTATGCTGCAAGGCTGGACATTATCAGCCACAATTTAGGCCAGTTTAGCAGTAACAGTATAATTACTTAAATCCATGTAGTGTACAGCACAGCATCTGACAGTACACTGTAACAGTTTTAAGGTACTACAAACAATTAAGATTACCTATTTTACATGAATGTAATAAATTAAGTAAGAACAATATGAATTTGACAGAATAATGATATGTGCAATAGTGGTAGTCAAGTGGACAGTGTGGCATATTGTTTGTATGCTGATCTGTGTTTGTTAACCTCTGTCAAAACAGGTACGTATTTCTACAACATTTAGATGCTGCAGTAGTTTCTTCTTGAATTTCTGGAATTCATATTTTTTCTGATCTTGAGGTAGTGAATTTCATATCTGCCAGAAACAAGAGGGGAAAATACCTTTTCACATATATTTTTGGGACTGGTGGTCTTCCAATTGTAATGAAGTAATTTCTGTTTGAGCAGAACAAGTAATTGGTAAGTCCTTGTCTCAATTTAAGGACAGAGGAAAGAGTGGACAGTTTAACAGTTTGAATATTGTGCAGTTTGGCATAAGAATTGCCCTTGCAGAAAGTGGTAACCAGTTTCCGTTCAACAGTGACAAGCAATGTGTTCTGTGGGTTTAGCTACAGTTATAAATAGACAGATCCTGTTAACTTCTTCCTGTAATGTCAGCACAAAATTGAGCAAACCAAGAAAATGATGCAGAAAACCACAGTTCAGCACAGGTACCAATCCACAGATATTTATTAAAAGCTTTCGTCTAAAATAAATGTCAGACTTCTTCAGAATAAAATTACAAAGCAATCCCAATGCTGTTGTATTGTTTTATATAATGTTGGTTTTAAATAAATGAGTTTTGTTTAAGAGCTCATTAAAGAAGTGTCCCTATGTGAGTGTATGAACAATGAGTGGGGCAAATTGTGTATTTGAAGTCAGTGATTTTTTTGTAATTTTATTCTGAAGAAGTCTGACATTTATTTTAGACGAAAGCGGTTAATAAATATCTGTGGAGTGGTACCTGTGCTGAACTGTTGTTTTCTGCATCATTTTCCTGTCTTCCTGTAGTGTGTGTGTGTGTGTGTGTGTGTGTGTGTGTGTGTGTGTGTGTGTGTGTGTGTGTGTGTGTGTGTATTATAGGTACTGAATTTAAAGCATACACTGGTAAACAAAATTCTAATCTGGCCAGAAGCGTTTACATTCCAATGCATCTTCTGTCTTCTTAGGTTAGTAAGTTTGAATATTTTTAAGCCAATTTGAGTTGTGCTAGGGCTTGATCGGTTATATGACCAGTATGTGAAATGAGTGAAAGGTACTGGTCAAGTAACATAAAACAGTATTTTTATTCTGTTACCATTTTAAATTATTAACCTTGAGGGTCTAGTATTTTCAGTACTAGGTTGTTTTTTTAAGTTTATGAGAGGCACAGAATAGCACAGTAGTAGTTCCATATAATGACCAGGTCTCAGTATCCAAAATCATAGGTCACTGAATTTTCTTGTAGCCTAGACATAGAAGTATCATACCTGAGAAAATAATGTTATCCACATACACTGTACAATTTGTAGTGGTAAGTCAAATGGTAATTTACTAATGAGAAATGAGAACAGCAGAATGCCTAGGATGGATGCTTGAGGTACTCTTGCAGAAAATGTGCCACTATATGAGTTAGAATTATCTTGTGTTGGGAAAACTCTGGTATGCAGGTGAAAAAAGCCATATTTTTTGTTAGAGGGTAAATCATGTTTGGACACATTGACTATACTTTGGCCATACAGTAGCTTTTTTAAGGATTAGTATACTGATAGACCAATATTCTGATGTACTTTGGGGGTTTGGGTTTTTAGGAATGGATGCTGTGATAGCATTTTCATCCTGCTGTGAGGGATGATGTCTCAGACTGATGTGAGACTGTATGTAAGATTGATGTTACCTGTATGACTTGATGCCATGTTTTAGAATGTTGTGTGCAGTTGTCAGTTTTTAACTTGTTTATGTCAAAGTTATCTAAATTTGTTCTTATTGGGGAGTTATATTTCTGACATAGAGTGAGGGCATCTCCAGTAGTTGATATAGGTTTTTATGAATAAGAATGGATTTGGTTAAGAGAACTGTGTGCTTGGTGATATGGGAGGTGTTATTATTAGGTCTTTGATGGAGTTTAAGGAAGCCCTAAGTAGTGTTTCTACTCTTTTTGTCTGTGGGCTTCAGGTTGGTTAAGAACTTTATATTTCCCAAAGTGTTTGAGAGAGACCATATGCCAAGAGTACTTATTTATTTTTAACAATACCAAAACTTTATTAGACCATTAACATTGTCTCTTAAAATAAAACAGCAAAAACAGGTAATATCATAATACCTCAAAACCAAAAGACTAGTACTGTCTAACTTGTCTTACCTGTTAGCATGACTTAAAAATACAAAACTTCCAAACTATAAAATATTATAAGCAAATGGAATGTCTGTCATAATATTTATTTATTTATTTTTATTTATTTGCAGTTGTTTAACCAGGATAGTCCATTGGGCCTGAAGAACCCATTTTCAATGGAGTCCTGGGGAGAAAAACTCCTCATACAGATTACACAAAGGTTAATATACAAACATAAATTACATGAAGATTACAGAGGTAAACAAACTAAGATTAATATACACACATAGAATGCATGAAGATTACAGAGGTAAACAAACTAAGATTAATATACACACATAGAATGCATGACGATTACAGAGGTAAAACAGACTAAGATTAATATACAAACATAGATTACATGAAGATTACAGAGGTAAACAAACTAAGATTAATATACACACATAGAATGCATGACGATTACAGAGGTAAACAGACTAAGATTAATATACAAACATAGATTACATGAAGATTACAGAGGTAAACAAACTAAGATTAATATACACACATAGAATGCATGACAATTACAGAGGTAAAACAGACTAATATACAAACATAGATTACATGAAGATTACAGAGGTAAACAAACTAAGATTAATATACACACATAGAATGCATGACGATTACAGAGGTAAAACAGACTAAGATTAATATACAAACATAGATTACAGAGGTAAACAAACTAAGATTAATATACACACATAGAATGCATGACGATTACAGAGGTAAAACAGACTAAGATTAATATACAAACATAGATTACATGAAGATTACAGAGGTAAACAAACTAAGATTAATATACACAACATAGAATGCATGAAGATTACAGAGGTAAAACAGACTAAGATTAATATACACACATAGAATGCATGACGATTACAGAGGTAAACAAACTAAGATTAATATACACACATAGAATGCATGACGATTACAGAGGTAAAACAGACTGATCAAAAGTATTTCAATCATTTTTTTTTTTTTTTTTTTTTTTTTTTTTGGGACAGGTAGTTAGATTCAGTAAGGAAAGGAATTGCTAGATACTAGTAAGGAGTTGTATAATAGAAGCAAGCAAGAATTTGTTACCTGGGATTTGAGAGAAAGAAGGGAAAGAATGTTGAAGTAAAGTGTAAGTTATGAGGGATGGGAGCAGGAGCATTCCCATGTGGAAGTTAGATGAGAGTGGAGTGATAATAGTCTTAGAATTCAAAAGATTCAATTGGCCAGCGGCAAACCTCAATAGATTTCTAAGTGTTTGACAGCTGTCTCCTCTAACAGTCTTTATAGCAGTCAATGTAGTATGTAATGAATCTATAAGCATGTCTATTTTAATAAACATATCACACAAATCTACTACACTATACTGAGATTTTAAACTTTACAGATTCATGTACCAGTATAACCAAAGATTAATGAGTCAACTCGACTTTGGTTTTAGGTTACTCTGCTCTATGTTGTTATAGCAAAGAGAAATATTTTCCATCTAGAGTAACAGTCCTTTTTTACACAACATGGAGTCCTTGTAGAGTATTTCTGAATAAAATGTAATAAAATGCAAGAACTCAGTGTGGCAATTCTGAGGAAGGGCTTTTGAATGTATAAAGAGATACCCTCAAAGTAACGACACACTAACACAATCCATTTTAGGCAGACTGGTGAATTCTTATGTACGTAAATTTTGTTGAGGTTGCATGCTTTTCTCATGAGTTCCTTAAAGGTTTCTTTCTTTCTGCTGTTGGTCGGGTCAGTTTTCCAGTTTTGTCAAGCCCTATTGCTTTGTTTCAGTAGTTTGTTGAGCTCTTCTGATACTCAGGGGCATTTTGTTCCTTTTTAGAGGAATTGTTTGTTTTGGCTTGTCTCTACGAAGTTGGAGAATTAGTTGAGATCATTTGTTGGATAGTCATCGTTGAGGATATGGGTCAAGATGGCTGATGGCTTCAACTGGCTTTGCATCAAGGATTTTTCTGAGTCAGACACAGATCTGATACATTTCAGGATAGTTTTCATTTTTGGCTCTTTAAAAGACTAGCAAGTTGGACAATAACTGCTAATCCTATCAGGCAGTACTGTCATTTGCATCTTTCTGGAAAATTGGGGGGGGGGTGTTGGTTGGCTCGACTGCTTTCCTATTATTATTCTAGCTTTACTGATAACTAGTTACCCTGTATCATGCCCTGGCATTTTATGTGTTTAACTAATGTTGTTGTTCAATCAAGCCATTACCCCAGATGTTTAATTGCATGTACAGTTTCAGTTGTGCTATGACATGAGCATCGGATTGTCCATTTGACATGACATGGGTACCTCACTTTTGTCTGCAAACAGCAACAGATCTAGTTTTGCTGAAATTCATAATTCCTTGGGTGATAATCCAACAGTAGATACCAGTTGTATACCACCAAAAAAAAAATCATATCTTCTGTCTGTTGAAGCGTGTGTGCTTGTGGAAGAGAAAAAGAAATGGTGCTGGCAAATGTGAACCATATAACTTCCAGTACAAATCCCTAACAGAAATGTATTTGCCATAGATGCTACTGTGACTATCAGATGTAAACTCTGAAAGATCTGCTTGTGAGACAGCTTGAATTCATTTTAATGGGTCATTAGACTATGAGTGGCTTGATGCTGAAGTAATCCAGGATAGAGCAGTGTATTAAAAACTGTGAAAGATCCATAAAGAGAGTTTTAGTAGGCTGGCTGTCCTCTCTGGCTTTAAAGATGTTATTTGCAAGTGACAGCAGTAAAGTTCTTATACCGTGTCCCGCATAAAAGTCAAGCTGTTTTAAGATAGCAGCTTATAGAATTCAAAGTATCTTTTAAGTTGGGAAGCAGTGACATTGTTAAGGAGTTTAGAAACTGATGCTAAAAGTGTGATGGGATAATGGGAACTGGATTTGTTCCATGGCCTGTTCTTGAGCAATGGAATCATTAAAGAAGCCTTCCACAGATTGGTGATATCGCTAAATAATGGAGAGATATTTATAATATGGGCATGGGGAATGCTAAAGCGCTGGCTACAGAAATACCTTAAAGTTCTTATCTATTTTGTTTAAGCCAACTAGACAAAATACAGACCCAAGACTTGGTCTTCCTAGGAAGGTAAAAGCAGAATGTTTAGTTGTTTAAATGTTAGGTCTGGTGAGTGAAGATGTCGTATAACTGAGTGACAGGTTAGTTAAAAGATCGTTCAATCCTTCCATAGCATTTGTCTCTCAGTACACAGCAAAATCTCTAATGATAAAAGAGTTGAGCTTTAGTGGTGGTGCACTGTCTAAGAAAATAATGTAAATTAAAGGTATTCAGGAAAAGAGGGCTTAAGCAAACCCAGTGTTGAATTTGAGAAGTCCACCAGTCTGACATTAACATACTAGATAGTTAGGGTCCTGATCATTTAGGTTTGCTGGAATTACATTAAAGCATATTACATTTTCTAAAAATTAAAAGGACTTTTATTTTGATTTTAAAAGCTATAATAGTGTCCAAGAAGAGAATCTTGTGAGTACTCCTGTCATTTAGACCTTGATTCTGTTATGTTAGGCTTCTGTAAGTGAAGCACTGCTTTGTGGCATGTACATCAGTTGCAAATGCTAACCATTAAGAGTAGCTATCCTTAGTTCTTAAAGCACCCTTGTGTTCATTTGAAATAGACCTGGACTGAGTTCAGTGCCTCCAGAGGGAATTAAGCAAAGGTATGTAGACAGGTAACTGCAGCAGCATTGAGAAATTTACACAAAAATATGCATGAAATAACTCAGCTCTTGATGAACTCATTTGCACTCACCATGCTAATGCATTGTGTTCATTTTGGTAACTGCAGTGCTGTTTGTTTGGATTGCCTTGAGTGAGATCATCAAAGGCAGACAGCATGCATCATTAAATGTATCCTAATCATAATACTGTGTCTGTGTCATATGATGCCATGATCGAGCAACGTAAATCTTAGAAAATGTATTTAAACTGAACAAATAAACAAAACACTGTTTTACTTTTCAGTTTAAAGGATTTTTCTCACATCTATTTCCTACTTTCCAAAGCTTCAGATGATCACTGTCCATCCTGCCAATACAGAAGTATTTCACACCTAATTATAAGTGTGGTTAGCCACAAATCAATTAAAATACATAGTAAGAAACCGTTATGATACTTCTGTGCATTTTTCTTTATATATCATAGGATCATAGGAGATTACTAGGCTATCGACCTGGAGGTCATTTTAAGCCTAGCTGTTTCATCCCAATATAATATTATAAAAATGCAAGTCAATACCCAAGATTGTATTTAGTGATTACTGCCCATGTCCAGGAGGGGTGCAGGCTCTGTCTGCGGTAAGAATTTATGGTGCCCCATGCACTCGTCTAGGTTCCTCTTGAGCAGTGTCATAGGGGTGCTGTGTTGTGTTTCACGTGAACTGGTAGCCTGTTCCAAAGACGCGGTATTCATCTTTATTGTATGTATGCATTGCTATGAGCACATCATATCTACAACTTTTAAAAAAACACACTGTGAGAAAAATGGTTCAGCTTCAACAGTGTTATGATGTTTATTTTATTTATTTTGTTTGTTAACAGATATTATCCATCTAGGTAAAACCCATTTTCTGTTTAAGCATACAAAGGAAAGCATCACATGAACACATTACAAAAACAGCACATATTGTCTACGTTCAGCTTTGTATTCAGAATCTGTAACTTCAGCATCCTTTTATCCACATTCTTGATATTCAAGAAAATTTGGTAAGTGAGCTTTACTTTAACATCATCTGATCAGCAGTTGAAGCAAAACAAGTCAGCTTGTGGATCACCAAATGCTATCAGCTGTTTGGCAGTAAAAGAAATCACACAGCCAGCTTTGCAGGACTGAGACTTACTGTCACTACGAGGTACCTGTTGGATTGCCCCTTTCAGAGCCATGGCATTGATTTCTTTAAGAAGGAGATATTGCCCAGCAGCTGCTGTACCTATGCTTCATTGCACAATGAGATTATTACACTCACCCACAGGGCCAAAGCTTCATATTTGATGAGAAAGTGTTTGTGTTTGTGGTGATACTACTTTTTCCATAGTCATAAATTACATAGCTAGAAATCCGAAAGGCACCCTGAATACCATATCATCTTATAACTCAGGGGTGACACTTCTATGTCCCCTACTAGAGCCAACTGTTTTCTCTTATTCTTCCCAACAGTTAGTGTCATCACTATACAGATTAGTGTCATTCCCCTACACATCTTCATTATAGCTATTTGTTTATTATCCTTCCTTCTCATTCCACTCAAATATACCACAGTGAGAAAACTAGTTACTCAGTATGTTATACACATACAGTAAACTGGCTTACAGTGGATGGTGCCCTGAACTTCTTAGAGAGTTTAACACATTTGATGCCCTTCTTCTTGCCCATGTCAGCAAGACATCACTTTCCTTTGGCTAGGACTCAGGCTTATGGAAAAAGCCTGCCATTCTTCCTTTGCAGAATGAAGGGTCCTCCAGATTGTCATGTTCTTGCACACTAGTTTCAGTTCTCCTTCAAATTGGGAAATGCCTAGAGTTAGTTGTATTCACCCAAATGATAGCAATATTTTTGTTCGTTCAAATTATTGTAAGAGGGAAAACATGGATTAAGAAATGGGCACGCACTATCACAGCTTTCCATCTCTTAACAAGTAATGTTTAGAAAAGGATGGATAAAGTTGAACTTGTAGGAGTGGGGTTTGCAGACCTTGCTGAAGCATTAATGTCTTTATTTCATCTACAGACACTCATATAATTGAGATACCAGCCTTGACTGCACTGAAAGTGACTGGTTCAGCAACTCTTTATCCAGATGCAGCATTTTCGTGCAACTTGACTTGATACTGCATGGTTCTGCTTCTCCTACTAAAGGTATTCCACAAGGCTCCATCCTAGAACCCTCAGTCATCCGTTTTAGCTAAACCATTACAATAACCCACAGATGTAGTCAGTGTTTTGATATATGGCAATCTGGAACACAGACAAGAACACAATCCAGCAAAAATGTACACACCACTGTACTCAAATGCAGTGCAGTTGATTTTAATTTTTTTGTTCATAGTCAGATGGGAGGGGTGTATGTGCCTGCCATAAAGCCCAGCAGCCCTGGGTTAGTAAGCTACTGGCTGGCCAGTGTCTAGTTGCCCAGTCTGGGTTACCTGGGATAGCTCTGTTGAGGGAAAGCTGGAGGTAAAACCAATCAACCTGCCAAACATGAACTGAGAATTACTACGCTTAATGTAGGTTCACTGACAGGACGCAGCTGGGAAGTGGATGACATGATGATACAGAGGAGACTGGACATCCTATGTATCTAAGAGACAAGATGGAAAGAAAATGCAGCAAAGTCACGGCTTGGGATAAAGAGTCTACTACTCAAGAAGAAGACAGGCAAGAAATGGTATGGAAATTGTGGAAAGAGAGAGGCTTTAGAAGACAGTGAGGGATATCATCAGAATTAATGACAGACTCATGGCAGTCAGACTCCAGTGTAAAGATAGGATAGTATTCAAAATCTCAGCCTATGCCCTACTGCAGTGCTGTAATAGTGAGGAAAAAAGTGCATTCAGACAACAGCTGCAAGGACCTACTAGATAAAGCAGGACAACATGAACTGGTGTTGAAATGGGTAACTTGAATGCACATATTGGGACAGACAGAACAGGATATGAGGACTGCCTGGGTCCACATGAGTGGGGCAACAGGAATAAAGAAAGAGAGGCCATTCTAGACTTCTATCTGGCAAATGGCTCGATAGTAGCCAACACACGGTTCAGAAAAAGAGACAGTTACAAGATTAGATAGAAGCATGGCCAACATGCAACTCAGGTAGACTTTCTCCTAGTAAGGAAAGGGCACTGGGGTAAAATAAATGATTGTAAAGTCATGTCCAGTGAAACAGTCAGCCCACAGCATAAACCACTGGTTGCTACAATCAGCTGCAAACAGTGGTTAGAGAAGGCTCTAAGGTCAACAGAGACCAGAGACCAGGCTGAAGACCTGGAAGTTGGCTAGAGAGAAAGTACAACAGTTCAAGGAATTACTCAGGGCTCTAGCAGCCCAAGAAGAGGAAGAAATAGGTGGAGTTGAAGAAGAATGGCAGTGCCTCAAAACAACATGTGTGACGACTATAGAACAGATATGGGGCCAAGCCAAGTGTGGAAATATGGTACATAAGGAAAGCTGGTGGTGGAATGCAGAAGTCCTGGAAGTCATCAAAAGAAAGAAGGAGTGCTAGAAAAAGTGGGAGATAGAGAAGGCTGACTAAGCTAGGAAGGAATTCTGGCTGGTTAAGAAAAAAGTCAAGAGGGGATTTGCAATAGCAAAGGACAGGACATCGGAGGTCCTCTACCAGCTTCTGGAAAGTGACGCGGTAGGTAGCACAAAGAAACTATATCAGGTTGCAAGGCAATGACAGAAAGATAAAGAAGGTAATCAGACACCCTCCATAAAGGATGCCAGCAACAACCTGCTCACCAGTCCACAGGACATCAACGGCAGATGGAAGGAGCATTTCCAGCAGCTTCTGAACGAAGAAAACCCGACAAAGCTGTACTACCCCAGACACAACCTATGATGAGAGAAAAAGAGGAGCCAACCCTAGAAGAAGTAAGAATAGCACTAAAGAAAATGAAGTCAGAGAAAGCAGCAGACTCAGATGAGGTCACAGCAGGTATGATAAAGATGCTGAGTGAGATAGGTGAGAAATGGCTCCTGAGGGTACTAATAGCAGTGTGGAGAGAAAGGCATATCCCAGATGATTGGAGAATAAGCATACTCACTCCAGTGTGGAAGAACAAAGGGGACAGCCACAGTTGTGGGCAGTACAGAGGCATCAAACTCCTATCACATTGCATGTAGGTTCTGGAGAGGGTAATTCATAAACGGATACGCAAAGTAGTAGAATGTAAGATGGGAGATCAGCAGTTTAGATGCAGATCAGGATGCAGCACAATTGACCCAATGTTTTCAGAGAGACAGATAGTTGAGAAGAAGCTAGAAATGAGGAGAGTCCAGCTGGCATTCCTATATGTGGAAAAAGCATATAATAAGGTCCCACGAAAGCTGATTTAGGCAGTACTGTGGTTGTTCAAGGTCAGTCAAAAACATTGATGTAATCTGTGCAAGCTATGTACAAGGACCCAATGATTCAAGTACGAACAGTGTTTGGTCTCACAGAGGGATTCCCAGTGGGGGTGGGGGTGCACCAGGGTTCAGCTCTGAGCACACAGCTGTTCATACTGGTGATGGATTACATCAGCAAACAGGTTGCAAGGGACAGATCAACAAAGATGCTGTATGCAGAAGATGTGGCATTAAAGGCAGACTCTGAGCAGGAACTTCAGCAAAGGAGAGGCGAATGGAATGCACAACTGAAGGCACATGGGATGAAACTAAGCACAGATAAGACAGTGGTAATGATAGCAAACTAAGGAAATCAGAAGAAGCTGAGAATTGAGAAAGAAGAGAAGATAGTGGAATAGGGTAATAACTTCAAGTATCTGGGTGGGGTGGTTGAGGAGAAGGAAAATCTAAATGAAGAGGTCAAAGCTAGAGTCAGAGGGGCTTCAGTCAACTGGCATGATGTCTCAGGTATACTGAATGACAGAAGAATGCCAAAGAATCTGAAAAGTAAGGTGCACAAGACAGTGGTGTGACCAGTAGTACCATATGGTACAGAAACCTGGGCAGGAAAGGCAGGGCAGATGAGGAAGCTACAGGTGATAGAAATGAAGTGCCTGAGAAGGGTGGTAGAATGCACACTGTGGGACTGGTGATAAGGACATAAGAGCAGAAGCCAAAGTAGCTCCAGTTGCAGAAAAGACCAAAGAGAATAGATTACGGTGACTCGGACATGTGCAGAAAAGCAGAAGACAATCTGGTGAAGAAGATTTGGCACAGACAGGAATAAGGTAAGAGGAAACAAGGTTGCCCAGCAAAGAGGTGGATGGATTGTGTGAGAGAAGATCTGTGACAGTCAGGCATGAGTGTCGAAGAAGGTAGGAGTGTGGCATTGAATAGGTAGAGATGGTGACAGTTAACATAATATCCCAACCACATGTAGACAATGAGAAAAAGGGGGTTGATGGTGATGATGATGATGATGAATCTCAGCGATAAACCAGTTTCAACACAAGGGCTTCTTCAGTATCTCTGATTAAGATACAGATGAAGGCTTTGTGCAGAAAACTGTTTATCTGTGAGGCTGTGGACCAAAAATAAAATAAATCACAATGTATTTGAGTGCTGTGGTATGTACTTTTGTGCTGGTTAGTGTTCTTGCCTTTGTTTAACTCCAAGCACATTACATACCATGGGACTGCATTTGCAGTCTTTTATTTTTGAATCTGGAACACAGATTATTTGCCTAGTATCATTAAGGCAAATCTTAATCAGGATCTTTTGATGGTATATCTGTGGGTCTTACTGAAGTCATTAACCGGTAAGTTTAGTAAAGTCAAGAATAACTTTTTTGGTACTTTCCCAAAACAGAAAATAGTGCAATCAAACTGAGCAGTGGACTCTCTCAGAGTGTTTCTGTTGGGAATATGTATCAGTTTACATACCTATGTTAGTGGTTAGAGTGTCACTTGTCAGTTAATAGTCATGACGGGAAGGCCATAAAAGAAAATTCTACCCTTGTTAGAAACCTGTCCTAGGATCTCAACCATTCTGTCTAGACAGAATAAAAATATACTGCATGAAAGAGACCTTATAGTAACACTGAGTATTCATGTCCACTAATTAGTACTGACTGATTATCCAGTAATTAGTACCAATTGAATATTTGGTAATTAGTACCAATTGAATATTCAGTAATTAGTACCAACTGAATATTCGGTAATTAGTACCAACTGAATCTCCAACAGACAAGGCTTTTTATGTACTCTGCCTGAAGTGTGTTGTCCATCATTGTTCAAATATCTTCCTCTTGTTGTGCCCCCCCCCATCTGACTATGAAATGCTATAGTGCACAAAAAATTAGCAGGTAGAGGACAAAAAAGTAAATCACCACAAAAACCATTGTCATGTATGTCCATCCTCATGTATATGATCCAGGTAATAAAAATGTTACTTAAAAGTATTGCTTTTTTAAGCTTTGACTTCCAGTTATGTATGTATTGTGTGTGTGTGTGTGTGTGTGTGTGTGTGTGTGTGTGTGTGTGTGTGTGTGTGTGTGTGTGTGTGTGTATGCTAATTAAGGTCTTCTTTTATATGAAGCTGGTCCCTTCTGTCTGTTATTACTATATTTTTCTTAAAGGTTCCAGTTGGTCTGCTTACTGGATATGTTTTATCATGTTTTACATGATCTCTTTGCAGTTGTCTCATCAGTTCATAACAAATATGCTTTTTGTTCCCTCATTTGTGACTGGAACAAAGCAGGTCAGTCAGTGGTTTCCCTGTTTCACCTGCTTTTTGTTGACTGATAATAGCCTGTGTTTGTATGTGACCTTTCAGTACATAAAACAATCGTATTGTTCAACATCCCTTTATATATTTGCCTCATTCATAAATTTTCAAAGTTTATATTTGTTAAAAGGCTCCCTGTTTTTCACAGGGCTTACCTTCTACTAGAGAAAAAGAGAGAGTGAGAAAGACAGAGAAAGAGAAAGACAGCGATACATAGAAGAAAAGATGAGGCAAAACATTATGTAGAGGGAGTACCGATATTGTTTTTGTTAAGTATGATGCACTGTTTGTAGTAAATAGAAACCTTAAGGTCATGCTTGTTGTTTGATCTGCTTTATTATGGTAACTGTAGCAACTGTAAAAGGTACTGGATTTATAATATTTAAAGAAGTAGCTCATGCTTATTTGTTTGGGTGAGATAACATAGAAGGGGACAAGTGCAGACTTCTTCAGAGTACAGTACCTTACCCGTGACTAAATCCTGTCATTAACAAACTGCGGAATAAAGAAGAAGGTAGCTGAAACTCCATTCCTGTTAGGCATATGTGGTATATGAGACTTTATAAGGATGGTGAGTAAACAGTAAAGGGAGAACTGCGGATGTGCTATTGCCTCAAGTGTACTTATTGCATTTAAAGCTGTATACCCCAAATGTGACACCTCCCTTTGTAGTTACATTGGAGACATAGATGCATGTAAAAAGAAAAAAATAAATACATACCTAGATATGTGGGGGGAGGTTACCTATATTTATATCTAATCTATATGTCTCTCTCTCTCTCACTCTCTCTCTCTCTATATATATATATATATATGTGTGTGTTTGTGTGTGTGTGTGTGTGTGTGTGTGTGTGTGTGTGTGTGTGTGTGTGTGTGTGTGTGTGCGGACTATTGGGATAACCCAGTGCAAAATTTTAGTTTTTTTGGAATATATGGCTAAGAATAGCTTTCACATATGAATACACACAATAGCAATTAATGGGGGGTGGTCCATTTTATTAAGTTCAAATACCTGGGCTTCAGCTGTATCAAGTCAGTTGTTAACTTGCACTAATTTAAGTCCAAGGTAATTGTAGTATGTCAAAAGTAATTTAATAGAATCTAGAAGAGTGTGTGGAATACTTTCTGAAAGCCTGAGTTGGACGCAAGCTGCTCTGAAGCAGAAGTGCAGCCAATAGTCCATATTTACCAGTGGAAGTTCTGGTGGCTGATAAAACCTGAATGTTTGACCAGCATAGTTCTCAATGAATCAGGGACAAATCTCAATGGAATCAGGGAAAATCCATAAATAATCAGGGGCAATAAGGGCACTTTTGAAATATTAATAATATTAACTTTAGACATTGACAGATTAAGAGAATGTGAATTAACGTGCAGTTTCTGAAGTGGGAGGTCTATAACTCTAATTATTGTCATTATTTGTGTCTATATCATGTTGACGAAAGACTAAAATGTCGAACGGCAATATGATCGTAAATGCCATACATCTAAACTGTTCTTGTGGGGGGCTGTGCCCCCCACACACCCCAACTCCGAGATCGCACTACAGTGAGGAAAGGGCAAATTTCCTGATCCTCACTGTACCACAATCCTGCAACAACACTCTTGATGTACGGCATTTATGATATTATTGCCGTTTGACATTTTCAAAATTCGATAATGTGAAGTAGACCCCATTATTTATTAAATGCAATTCACTACCTTTTCTCCAAGCGTAACCAGTTTTAGGATGGATTAAGAGGGATAGAGCTAAAATCTGAGTCAAAATCATGGACATTTGAGATGTATATTCTAGTAAACAGACTTTTAATTGTTCACCAGAGGAAGCTCTGGCAATGAGAGACAGTAAGTAATGAAGACTGTAGGTTACATATCTGTGACCAAGCCTTGTACTTGCATTACTTTGGCTGTCATATTGTAGGGAGAGGCTTTTGTATTAAAATAATCTGTACTATAACTGGATCACTGGAGGATACATTTTCAAAAGGCTGTCTGTCAGCAGGCAGAGAGATATTATGTACCTTTAACGTACCACTGCTACTGAGGCTCACAGACTGAACTGTTTATGTTACTGCAAGCATTCTGCTTTATGTACCATTTATATTTTGGATGCATTTTTGCAAAGTCAGCTAATTTTTGTGTTGTACCAATAAACCCCTACTGTTCTGTGAGAAACCAGGTATGTTCACTGCCTGAAATACTGTACTTTTTTAACCAGCCTTAGTTATGTGCTAAGTATATCAAAGTATCAAAGTAAGAGATGATCAGGTACAACCATAGGCATTTTAATAAATGCAACCCTTTCACTCTTTTAGTTTCAACTGGGATAGTCCATCTGAGCAAAAGCCCTTTTTCAGTGGAGAAAATTTACAAAACTGAAGATGAATACAGTGAAAAATTTACAGTAAAACAGTTAAGGAAATATAGATAAAACTCCACAGTACAATATAATAAGAGGCATTATAACACTGAAGAAAATACATAGCAAAGAAATATACAATAAAACATTTGAATGAATTTACATAACACAGTGGGTTACCTTCAGAGGGTAATTTTACAATAGAGAGCAGTTAAGTGAGTTATGGTAGTAGGGAAGGGAAGAATAGAGATGTTAGTGAAAAAAGGGAGGGTTCATGTGGGATAATTTCTGTGGCAAATCCATGTGCCATTAACTCTCAAGCTTTCTCTGTCTGTATGGGACTTACAAGATGGCTGCACATTGAGTAACAGCTTAATTCTAGCTCTCCCAGTGTGAAATAGAAATTTATCAGAGAAGGCCAGTGGACCTAAATTTCTGGATAATTTTAGTAACTGGCTAGTACGTGCACTGCCTGGATGTCAGGAAAAAAGAAATAGAGAGGACCTGAAGGAAAATCCGTTACAAATGCTGAGGAAAAAACACTGACTGAGAAAAGTGCTGCATCTGTTCAGCAAAAAGCAGTGTAAGCTCCAGACATGACTTCCAGTAACCTAAAGTATAAGTAACTGCACACAGACCTGATTATAATAAACGAAACACTGATGGAGTATATCAAATTAAACAGAAAAAGGCTGGAAAAATGGAAGAAGCTTTAAACAGATAATCAGATAAGGTGATAAAACTGCAAAACTCAGAGGTCGAAATGAAGAAAAGACTGGCTGAATATGAGACTGCACAAGAAGAGATATTTCAAAAAATAATAGAATTAGAGGGCAGAGCACATATGGAAAGCATAAGGGTTTCTGCTGTACCAGAGAGGCTGAAGGAACAGACAGTTCATTTTATGAAAGCACAAACAAGCAACTGGACTGGTATTCCACAACAGGAGTTGTTAATTGAAAGGGCACATTATTTGTATGCCCCAAACCTGGCTATGTAAAAGTAACCTTGACTTTTAATAGTAAAGATGCAATCCTGCTGGCAGAAGGAGTTGAATCTAACAAAACTGTGGCAGAAGGACAAAGTACTAAAGATGGGAGACAGTAGAGTGCTTGTGGAGAATGACTATTCATTGTACACCAGGCAGAAGAGGAGTAAATGTATTCCATTATTCAGGGAATGTCAAGAAGCAGGT
Organism: Protopterus annectens; assembly: GCF_019279795.1. NCBI lineage: Eukaryota > Metazoa > Chordata > Ceratodontiformes > Protopteridae > Protopterus > Protopterus annectens. The sequence continues at coordinate 1,325,256,808 of NC_056732.1, forward strand.
GTAAGTTTCAAACTGCTGTACCCAGATATCTTCAAAATATTTCCCCTGGATGGACAAATTCATTTTTTGGTGAAGTACATGCTAAGGAAGAAATACAAAGTTTGTCCAGTAAAAAATGAGCTGTGAAACAGAAGGATATTCTGCTTCTTGTTCTTCTGGTAATAAAGACCAGAGAGAGACTGTGCCATTGAAACCGTTTCCGAAGTTTCAAAGTTAGATGCTTGAGAGAAGGAAAAAAGGCAAAAGAGTCTACTAGAAGAATCAAGAGTACATTGGAAATGAAGCAGAGACAGGATTTGGGAGATGGAAATGAACATGAATGAAACCAGTAACTTGGAAACTGACAAATGTGGAATTGCAAAGCAATAATTATATTTATGTAACATGTCAAAACAAGAAAATCTGGAAATATTGAACTTTCCTGGACTTTGTTAAACTTGTATGGGGCTCTAAAGCATATGCCCTACTTCATGTCATTAATGTTCGGAAAAAAATAATCTGAGGTGAAGAGAAGGGAGAAAGTTAACTGTAAGTACAACTTTTTTTCTTAGTCGTACTATTTTAATACTGCATGATTTTCTTTGCATGCTATAAAGTAAAGTTTTCTCAGTTATTTTTAAGTGTAATGGGGATACTAATGTAAATAGATGCTCTTGTTTTTTTTTTTTTCTTTCCCCATTCTTTTCTCTTTCTCCTTGTTCAGTTTCAAGAAATGTAAACACTGCAATGAAGAAAGAAAATAAAAATCTGGTTTAAAGTGCATGGCAAAAGAAAAATTAATTTTATTTTCTCATTCTTGCATAGGAGTGCAACTTGGTTAAGGCCCTTAGCTTTATCTAGTAACAAGTTTTAAGAGAAAGCAAGTAAATGGAAAATAATATTGAGTATTATAAAGCTTTTTTCAAGTAAACAAATGTATGCTTGGCAGTTTTGTGTCTGGTTCGTATGTCACTAGGAGACAATCTGATAAAGGAAAATGGCTTGGAGAAAATTTTTCTGAAAGCATTCAAGTGTTTTCCCAGCTGAGAGCGTTATAAAGATAAGAAAAAGCCTGATAGCACTTAGTTGAAGCACAGGCTGTACCATGCATCTTAGCACTGATAACCTTTCTTTTAGGTAATCTCAAGTCTGTATATGTGTGGCTGTAAGTTTGGAAATTTGTTCCTATTAGGAGAGCAAACCTTCAATATTTGAAGATGTACATAGTTTTGTGTGCTAATATTAAGTTAATATGTTTTGGGGGTATTGGGGTGTGTTTGATTTTTTGTTTGAGGGCTTTTAATAAAACAAAAGGTTTTGTAAGATGTGACATAACCTCAAATGGGGATGACAAGAAACAACTGTATAAAAGATTAACCTGACAAACAGTATATACATGTAACACAAAACCTGGAACTAGACATTTAACAAAAAAGCTATTATGCATAAAATGTGGGAATAATAACTTTTCAAGAAAATGATGCTTTCTATAATGTCTTTACACATAACACATGAATGGACTCACAGATAAATACAAAAAAGAAAAGAGTATGAACTATATTAAAAATGTAGAGTGCACATAGATATGCTACAGGAGGCACACTTGAAAAAAACTGAACATGTGAATATCATGAAGAAAGGGTTTCAGGATGGTTATTTAGCAGAATACATGGTGCAAAGGAAAAGAGGAATACTTATATTAATTGCAAGAGGAGCTCTGGTAGTGATAGAAGAGGATAAAAAGATAATAATGACAGATTTGTAATACTAATGGGCTACTGGCAAGGGAGGAGGATTACGCTAGCATCTATTTATATTCCACCGAAAACTGCTGTAATATAATGTAAGAAAATTCTGGGAGAAATAATCCGCTTTCAGCAAGGAATATTACTTACAGGTGGTGAATGGAATTTGATCTACAACAGTAAAGATGTTTCTGGGGGGAGGTAGAAGGGAAAATATAAAAAAAAAACGGTAGATTTTTGAAGACATTTATGAAAATATTTGGCATGTAAGATGTGAATTCAGTACTTAGAGTTCAGAGTGAATTTACATATTATTCCCCAACATGCAAAAACTGGGCTAGGCTAGACAGAATTCACATTTCACAGGAACATGTGCATTTAATTATAGGTCTTGATATGCACTCAGTAGCTGTTTCAGATCATGTACCTGTAATAACTGAAATATTAACACAGGATAATGAAATAAAAATGAGACACTGGTGCTTTCCTTTCTGTATTTTGAAAAGAGAGAAATTTAAGGAATGAGTAGTGAAAATTATTCAGGAGCTATTAGAGAAGAAAGGGACTTCTTCTGAAAATACAGCTAGGGAGTTGGATAAAATTAAAGTGGAGTTCAAAAATAGGATGGAAATAAAAGAAAGGGAACTATGGTTAAGAAGTAATAAGAATTATTAATGGGGACTAACAAATGTTGAAGTACTAAAAAATAGGGCAATCCCAGCGACCAAGAAGTGGAGCAACTACAGAATGCTAAACAGAAAATATGGGATTACCTTGGTAATATGCATGAGTTTAGAAAGGTTGCTGTTAAGCAACTGTTCTTTTATACTAATTCTAGAGCACACAAACTTTTAGCACAGTGATTCTGGCAACACAAAGTAGAAAGGGCTGTCACTAAGCTTAGGGAGCTTTTAACAAGGAAGATAACAAGAGATCCTGTAGAAGTATTAGAAATATTTTGGAAATTCTAGGAAAGGCTGCATAAAGCAGAGAAGTATGGAAATCAAGAAAAAGGTACAAATGGAAATGTATATGGAAGAATTAAATATGCCAAGGTTAGTGGTAGATGATTTAGGATAGGAGGGGATGAGCTGAAAATGGTGATGTATAACCAATGTACAGAAAAGTCCCCAGGAATAGAAGGTATTCCTTTGGAAGTTTAGAAGCTAGGAGGGTAAAAACTGATTACGATCTGGAAGGCTTTGTTAACAGTATTTTAAGAGGAGGAGAAGTACCAACATCCTAGAAGAAAGTGATGGTAGCTGTAACACCTAAAGAGGGTAAAGAGCCATCAGATCCAGCATCATACAGGTCCATTGCAATACTAAACCATGATTATAAAGTGTTTATGTCTATCATAGCTAAAAGAATGGCAAATGTAATGCCAGAATTGATAGATATGGATCAGTGTGACTTTGTGGAGGGGTGACAAACATTTGACAACATAACAGAAAACTGATGATCCAGAGGGAAGCAGAATGTAAGAAAATACCACTGTTGTTGGTAGGTCTTGATGCTGAGGAAGCATTTGATAAAGTAAGCTGGAATTTTATGAACAGGGCAATGGAAGCATTTGCATTCCCTGATAAAATTGTAAGGTTAATGATGAGGATATATGAGGGATTGGAAGCAACAATTAAAGTGAGTGGGGTCCTCTCTGATAATTTCTGCTTGAGCAGAGGAACTAGGCAATGGTGTCCTCTCTCCCCTTTGATATTTGCATTATATTTAGATCCATTAGCAAAGAAAATAAGGAACTCAGAAATCCAAGGATAGTAGTGCAGCATAATGCATCTGAGGTTATCTAAGTCCAACTAACTGGGCAAAACTGCAATCCAAATTGTAGCTTGCTACAGATTCCCCACCATGCCCCAGGATTCCCACTCCTCTTTTCTTGATGTACTGGAAAATATTAGGGTTCAACCAAACACCCTAATAATGGGCGATTTCAACTACCCCACCATTAACTGGGAAAATTACTCATGTACCAACTCCTTCACTCAACGCTTTCTGGAATTCATAAATTCCAATGCCCTGGATCAACTTATCCACACCCCCACTAGGGGCAACAGTATCCTAGACCTAGCTATTACCAACATGAGTGACCGGTATTCCACACCTGAAGTCAACTCCTCGTTGGTCAGATCCATCCATAAGCTAATCACTGTAGATATCCACATCCCGCCCCCACCGACCATTAAGGAAACCATGGTAAAACATTTCTCCATAGCCAACTTCATGCTTCTTAAGACAGAAGTGGTGAACTTCATGACACCCATGCAGATGAACAATACAGTTACAACTGCTGAATCCTACATAAATATAAGCACTTACACAAGTGCATGGATCGTGCTATCCCAAACAAAATCAAGACACTATCTTCCAAAAAAAGGAAACCATTCTGGTGGTCCTCTGCCATAAACAAACTCTACAACAGAAGGAAGAAACTGTTGCAAAAGAGAGTAAAATCCCATGAGTGGAGGAGTTCCCTGGTCAGCCTCATTAAGAAGCTGGGATCCCTTATAAGATCCTCCAAAGCTAGCTATGAAAACAAAATCGCCACTGATTCTAAGGGCAACCACAAAGCAATCTATAGCTATGTCAAGAGTTTCAATGGCAACACCCAGATCTGCTCTGAGTTACAGCACAATGGCATAAAAATTACAGAACCAGCTGATATTGCCAACATCCTGGCAGATAGGTTCAGTGCTAACTTTACCCCACCCCCACCCCCTAAAGGGCCCATATCTATACAGGAAGAATGCAGAGTCCCTTTAATCACATCTATGCAGGTAAAAGCTGCACTCTCTAAAAACAAAAACACAGCATCCATGAGACCAGACAACATCCCAGGCTGCATTTTACACAAACTTCAGAATGAACTGGCTCCCCACCTAAGCACCATGTTCAGTCGTAGTCTCACGTCAGGCTTTGTGCCCACTGAATGGTGCACAGCAACAGTTATCCCACTCCACAAAGGGGGAGCCATCACTGATCATGGGAACTATCGCCCTATTAGCCTGATGAACCTGATCTGCAAGGCCATGGAACGTATCATCACGAAACTCATAAACAAAGACATTGGTAACCTCCAAACTCTGGACCCCACCCAGTTCGGGTTTGTGAAAGGCAGATCATGCCTTCTGAACATGATCGACTTCTTTGAGGCAGTCGCCAAAGCCGTAGACTAGGGTAAGGTGGTTCACACAGCCTATCTTGACCTCACCAAGGCTTCAACACCATCTCCCATTCTGGAATTATAGCTAAACTCAGTAAATTAGGTATAAATCCCTACATCACAAGATGGGTTGCCAACTCGCTCACTGACAGAACCCACACTGTAAAAGTTGCAGACTCCAAATCTCACTTCAAACCAGTGACAAGTGGAGTACCACAGGGTTCAGTCCTGGGACCTCTCCTGTTTGGTATCTACTTCTCTAAAGTACAGGCTAACACAGAAGGAGTCTGGCTAATGAAGTTCACAGATGACTGCAAACTAGGAGCCATAGTCAAGTCCCCAAATGATGTGGACATCCTACAGAAGTGCCTCACTGAGACAGATGCCTGGTGTCAGAGGCATGGCCTCAAGCTCAATGCCAAAAAGTGCATTGTCATCCCCTTTGGTAAAAACTCTGTACCCATGAACTACCATATAAACAGCAGTCTACTTAATGCTGAATGTGTGATAACAGGCCTTGGGACCCAGGTGGACAGTAGTCTCTCCTTTGATAATCACATCGCCACAGTGGTTAGGAAATCCTTGTATGTGGCAGACCTCATCACAAAAGGGTTCTCATCCAGAAAAAAAGAGGTCATTGTTTCCCGCTACTTGGCACTCATCAGACCCATTATAGAGTACAACACCCCTTTTGGAATGTACCTCACAAGACATCTGCAGCAGCTGGAAAGGCCACAGAAGTACCTCACAAAGAGGATTACTGGCCTCAAACAGATGCCCTACACTGACTGTCTCAAAAAACTCCAGCTTTACTCTGTAGCATATCACCTACTACGAGGAGATCTCTGCCTAACATATAAAGCTATGTTAAACCCAGAGCTGTTGGACATGCTACACCTAAAGAAATCCCAATCCCTCCGAGCTACACGCTCTAGGGACCCAAACCTTGTCACCACAATAAACAGGACATGCTGGAGGGATAAATTCCTGTCCCAGAGACTTCCTATACTCTGGAACAAGCTACCTATCTATGTCAAGCAAAGTTCCTCCTTAGCACTCTTCAAGAAAAATCTTGATGAGTGGATGGGAAATAGGAAATACGCCCTGGGGATCACTTCTGTGGCTCTGCTCGACAGGGGCACAGGAAATTAACTTTTTTGAGTGGCGTAAGCCAGAGAACCTTGTTGGCTAGGCTTACTTAGGCCCTTGGGCCGATACCCTACTACCTAACTATGAACCTGTGGTAGTCAAGAAAAGCTGGCTCTGTTTGCATATGATATTATTTTATACCTGACAAAACCAGAAAGGGACATTACAGTTGCAGAACATTTTGAGACAGTTTCAAATAATTTTGTGATACAAAATTATTGAAGCTAAAGTAAAGGCAATAGCAGTAAATGATTTACCTACACACAAATTGGTCCAGCATTATCCATATTTATCGGGACATGATGAAATGAAGTATTTAGGAGTATGGATTTTACAACTGATTCTCATGTGGCAGCTACGGATATGTGGAAAGAGACTAAACAAAAGATAATGCAAAAACTGAGAACATGAAACTCTGTTATATGGATATCGATAGTAAGATTCAGGCAGTTAAAATGTTTTTGTCCCTTTGGTCTTATACACAGGTCAAGCATATTTTTATCAACCAGAGGAGAAGTTGTGGATACCAGTTAATAAAGAGCTGAAGGACTTTATCTGGGAGGGGAAAATGGGAAGAGTGAAGTGGGATAAGCTAATTCTTCCAATAGAACAAGGCGTATTGGGATTACCCAATTTGAAGGGCTATTTCAGAGCAACACAGTTAAGGCTCCTATACATACCACAAGTAGAAAGTTATAATTCAGAGTGGAAAGGGATGATAATGGAATGGGGGGAAGCTCAAGGAACAAGAAGAGATTGGGATTTTGAATGCAGAACTTTAAGGAGAATAACAACAATCATACAAAATATTATATTCACGGTTCAAGGACTCAGAGAGTACCCCAGCCATGCAGGGCTACAATCCCTTCCACACATTCAGACCACTCAAATAATGTGGAAAAAGCAAGGGAGGAGGAATATCCATCTTCATTAAAGACATATACACCAATAGACTGGTTAAACAGTACAACTCCCTAGAGTTACTCCAAGTCCTACTAACAGTAGGAAAGACCCCCCCCATGTCATTGTTAGCTGTAGATCCCCCACCATGAAACACAAAAAAAAACACAGTCCAGGTAGATCCCCCCACCATGAACCACAAAAAAACACAGCCTACCTGGACTTACTTGAGTCACTCTCAGTACAGCTATACTGGATATAAAAAGTGTACATGCCCCTATTAAAATGCCAGGTTTTTGTGATATAAACAATGAGACCACAATAAATCATTTCAAAACGTTTCCCACCTTTAATGTGACCTATAACCTGTACAGTTTAATTGAAAAACAAATCTGTTAGGGAAGTAAAATATAAAAAAATAAAAAATGTACAATAAGCTGGTTGCATAAGTGTGCACACCCTTAAACTAATACTTTGTTGAAGCACCTTTTGATTTAATTACAGCATTCAGTCTTCTTGGATAGGCGTCTATCAGCATGGCACATCTTGACTTGGCAATATTTGCCCACTCTTCCCTGCAAAAGTGCTCCAAATCTGTAAGATTGCGAGGGCATCTCTTGTGCACAGCCATCTTCAGGTCACCCCACAGATTTTCTGTTGGATTTAGGTCTGGGCTCTGGCTGGGCCATTCCGATGAAGCCATTCTTTTGTTGATTTGGTTGTATGCTTGGGGTCATTGTCATGTTGAAAGGTGACATTCCTCTTCATCTTCAGCTTTCTAGCAGACACCTGAAGGTTTTGGGCCAAAAGTGACTAGTGTTTGGGACTGTTCATAATTCCCTCCACCTTGACTAAAGCCCCTGTACAAGCTGAATAAAAGCAACGTCAAAGCATGATACTGCCACCACCATGCTTCACCGTGGGGATGGTGTTCTTTTAGTGATGCTGTGTTGATTTTGCACCACACGTACCTTTTGGAATTGTGGCCAAAAAGTTCAACCTTGATCTCATCAGGCCATAACACATTTTCCCACATGCACTTGGGTGACTTGATGTATTGTCTTGCAAATTTTAGCCGGTCCTGGATGTTTTTCTGTGTAAGAAAATGCTTCCATCTTGCAACCCTACCCCGCAGTCCAGACATATGGAGAATTTGGGAGATTATTGTCACATGTAGTACACAACCAGTACTTGCCAGAAATTCCTTCAGTTCCTTCAGTGTTGCTGTAGGTCTCTTGGCAGGTTCCCTGACCAGTTTTCGTCTTGTCTTTTCATCAATTTTGGAGGGATGTCCAATTCTTTGCAGTGTCACTGTTGCCCCATATTTTCTCCACTTTTTGATGACTGTCTTCACTGTGCTGCATGGTATATCCAATGCTGTGGAAATTGTTTTGTACCCTTCTCTTAACTGATACTTTTCAACAATGAGATCCCATTGATGATTTGTAAGCTCTCTGCAAACCATGGCTTTTGCTGCAGCAGACAACTGAGTAAATGTCAAGTAAATCCTACTAGGACAGCTGCACTTTATTTGGGGTTAATCAGAATCTCTTTAATTGATGGCAGGTGTGTACCTAAGAAGACCAAATGCTGTAATTAAATCAAAAGGCAGTTCAACAAAGTATTAGTTTAAGGGTGTGCACACTTATGCAATGTTTGTTTTTCAATTGAATTGTACAGGTTATAGGTCACATTAAAGGTGGGAAAAGTTTTGAAATGATTTATAGTGGTCTCATTTTTTTATATCATAAAAACTTGGCATTTTAACAGTGGTGTGTACGTTTTTTTATATCCACTGTAAATACCCTGATCATGGGTGACTTTAGCTATCCTTCCGTCAACTGGATAACATATATGAGCACAGACATGCTTGCCCTAAGGTTCCTGGACTTTGTTAACACAGATGCTCTGGAGCAAGTAGTACCCCCCAAAAGGGGATCTAACATCCTTGACATAGTGGTCACCACCATGCGGAGATCAATGCACCACCCCATGTGTGTGACCCTCCCTGGTAAAATCCGATCATAAATCAGTCTTGTTTGAAGCAACGATCATACCTGAACCACCCTCAGGAGCAGAAAGGTTACAAAATTTCTCCAAAGTAAACCATAGCCTACTGAGTGATGTCATCAATAGTTTCAGACCCTCTGCTAACATTGACAGTAATGACCCCCTATACTGAGGTGTACACAGATGTCCTCTATAAACATCTATATAAATGTATAGACTGAGCTGTATCGGAACAGATCAAGTCAAGATCCTCATGAAAAAATAAGCCATCCTGGTGGGCATCCTGCATAAATAGGTTATACAATAAGAAAAATAAACTGCTGTCAAAAAACAAGAGGGAACAGTCCTAGCAAAGGAAGAACTCCCTCCAAAGCATAAACAAGAAGATTAGACATCTTGTAAAGTCCTCTAACTCTAATTATGAAACTAAATTTGCCTCCCTGGCTAAGGTAAATCACAAAGCATTCTTTAGCTGTGTCTGAAATCTAAAAGGAAAGGCCCAGCTTTGTGCCAAACTTACTGTGGATGATACCACTTGTAATGAACCTTAGGATAGTGCTAACGGACAGATTTGCAAAAAAACTTCACCCCCCCCCCCCCCGTCCCCACAAGTCATGACCCATAACATACCTTTCACCAGTCCTCTGCCTAGTATCTCCAGAGAGTAGGTCATAGCCGCACTCTTCAAGGCCAGAAACACAGCCTGTAAGGGACCAGACAATATCCCAGGCTGCCTATTAAATGTCCTAAAACAAGAGTTAGTGGAACCACTGAGCACGCTTTTCAGTCTCAGTCTAAGCACTGGCTTTGTCACAGCTTAGTGGAAAACAGCAACCGTAATCCCCTTACACAAAGAGGGTCCTTCAACCAACCCCAGGAACTATAGATGTATAATCCTAACCAGCCTTATCTGCAAGGCCATGAAGAGAGTCATCACGGATCTTATCAACAAGGATATAGGTGACATTCAAACTCTTGACCCAACCCAGTTTGGCTTTGTTAAGAGCAGATCTTGCATGCAAAATCTGGTGGACTTATTCAAGAAAGTCATCAAGGCTCTGGATGAAAGCAAAACAGTTCACACTGCGTATCTCAATTTAGCCAAGGCCTTTGACACAATCCCTTACTCAGGCATCATTGAGAAACTCACCCAGCTGGAGATTAACCCTTACATCACTAGATGGGTTGCCAGCTGGATCACAAATTGAATACCTACAGCCAAAATTGGGGATGCCAGTGCTGCTAGCAGACCTGCTACCAGTGGTATTCCACAGGGATCTGTGCTAGGCCCCCTACTGTTTGGTATCTCTTTTTCAGAAGTCCAGGCAAAAATAGATGGCATATGGCTTACCAAGTTTTCTGATGACTGAAAACTGGGTGCAATCATCGAATCACCCAAAGATGTCAACATACTACAAAATAGGCTTATACAGACAAATGATTGGTGTCAAAGCCACAAACTTAAACTAAACAAAAAAAATGCATTATTATCCCCTTCGGCAAAAGAGAAGCCTCTGCTAATTACAGCTTTAATAATATCCTCCTAAGTTCAAACCCAAGGGTGAGAGATTTAGGAATGCAAGTTGATAGCAGCCTTAATTTTGATTATCAGGTGTCCACAGTAGTAAGGAAGGCCTTCTATGTTGCACACCTCATAAGCAAGGGTATAGCATCGAAAGATAAGGAAGTTATAACTTCTCAGTACTTGACTTTCATCAGACCAATAGTAGAGTACAATGCTCCCTTCTGTATGTACCTCACCAGAAATCTGTGGCAACTGGAGAGACCTCAGAGGTTTCCCACCAAGAAAATTCAGGGCATACAATACATGACCTATAGGGACAGACTGAAAACCTGTCACTTTACTCAGTATCGTATTGCATAGAGGTGACTTGTGCCTGGCCTTCGTAGCAGCCTCAGACCCTGCCTTGGTGAAGCTGCTGCATATCTGCAAATCCAATGGGATAAGATTCACTCACTGTAGGGATCTTAACCTAGCCTGTGATATTAACAGGACAAGGTAGAGAGACAGATATGTCTCCCAGAGGTTGTCATTCCTCTGGCACAAACTACCAGTTCATGTAAAACAGTGCTCCTCAATAACCCTATTTAAGCATAACCTGGACAATGGATGGAAATCATAAATTTACACTGGGGGTAGTTTCACCTATGTCTCCCTTAGATGGGGTGGCCGGTGCTGATCTTAGATTTGCATGCAAACATAGACTATATATCTTGGTCCATAAGGGAACAAGGGCATAACATGTCTAGGCTTATAGAGACCTTAGGGTTAATAGCCTTGTAACCTCCTATGATCCTATGATAAAGTATCAGAAAGTATTCTAAGAACTAAGCCAACATGGGAATGGAGAAAGGAGATTCTGCTGATAGGGATGACTGCAGTTAGGGGTACTGACAATAGGCAAAACAGGTCTGGCATTTATTGGAGAAAACTTACAAAGGAACCAAAGTACTGGGAGCAAATAACTAGAGAGGGAAAGATAATAGAATAGTAAGATGCCAAGAATGTATTTGGACTGCAGGTTAGAGATTGCCTTCCCTATAAAGAATTGATAGAGTATAGGCAAAGTGAAAGAAATGGGGGGGGGGTCCTAAACGAAAGACCAGCACTGGTAGAGTTTTTAGTAGAATCTAGAACAGAAGCCACCATTAAAAAAAGGAATAATTAGTGGAGCATGTAAAATATTGCATGGTAACTATAAGAATCAATCAGAGGATGTTAGAAAGGATTGGGCAGAGAGATTGGATGCGCAATTCACAAAGAAAAAATTGGGGGTATATGTATGTCTCCCAAATATGCAGCAAAGTCTAAAAGCTTTAGGATCTTTTCTTGGAAGTGTTTACATCAGTATTTTTATACCCCACGTAGACTCCAAACAATTTTTCCTCAGGTAGACAGCAAATGTTGGAGATATAATGGGGAAGAAAGAGTTAACTGGGAATATATTTTTTGGGAGTGTAATGAGTTGGCAGACTTGAAATATTCCCTGCAGACTGCTTTGTCAGAGATACTGGGTGAGGAAATTGGTGTAACTAAGGAAATGTTTTTTTTTTTGAGCTACAATGCAGAATCAGAATTGCCTAGACATAGCAAGGCCTTGCTGAGTCTAATTATAGTGGCTGCCAAAAAAGCAATTACTAGAAAATGGAAATCAAAGCATAAACCAACTTTACTAGAAGTAGTGAATATAGTAACAGAGAGAAAACAACTGGAATTGGGATCTTTAGAAAAGGGTAGGAGGCAAATTACATAGGAAAAAAATGGGAATTATAGGAAAATACATGCAGAGGAGGAGCAAGATTTAAATGAGGGCAGGATTTGAATGAGCTGCACTGTGTCCACTGTGACACAGTGGTTAGAGTTATCACCTCACAGCTTAAGGTTCTCTGGTTTGATTCTTGGCTGGGGTACCTTCTATGTAGAGTCTGCATGTCCTTCCTGTGTTCATGTGGGTTTCCTCCCACATTTTAAAGACGTGTCTGGAGCATTTCTCCCCAGACCTCCACTGATGGGTTGTGTCCCAGTTGGACTTTCATGGTAAAACAAAGGTTAAATAAGTTTAATGTTTGACTGACAATGACTGGATAGATTATAAATGATGTATAATGTTTGCAACTACAATTGTGTCAACGTTGTTCATAATGTATAATATTCGCAACTGCAATTGTGTCAGGATGGTTTGTTTTCATTTATATAAATGTAAGATTGCCTATGTCATAAGTGATAATTTAATAAAGATTTTCTTGTTTAAAAGAATTTCTATAGCTGTATGGTTTCTTCAGTAGTTTGTATTCTAGCGTATCCAGCAGGACTGTTTTCAGTGGATATCTGATCTCCCTTTTGTTGATGTGACGTGAAGAGCTTCTTCCTGCAGTTCTTGACTGTCAGTGCTGTAAAAAGGTTGGGGAAAACAAGGCACCTGCTCCAAATGTAGACTTGTGAAGGGTACCAAATCTTAAAAAATGTTTGCCTATTTACAAGTTGTTACACAGTGCTCACAAATACATATAGACCACATGTATAGTAGCTGTCAAACTGTTTTTTAATATAGCAGTAACCCACGCCTGGGTGTGGGTAATGCTGGATTTACCCACGGTTGGTGTGGTTTGGTCATGAGGGTGAAGCCCGAGTGGCCAAACAAAGACAACCATGGGTAAATCCAGCATTACCCACACCCAGAAGTAGGTTATTGCTATTATACAATGACATTATTTAAGAAAAAAGAAATTACTTTTCTTAAATAATGGCATTGTATAATGCCTCCTTGCTGCCCTTCCGCAGCTGTCTGGTATTCTGCGGCAATTCTGATGTACTGCGCATGCGTATGCATACGCAGTGCATCAGAGCTGTGGGCAAAAGCAATGGAGAAAGCAAGATCTCCGTTGCTTTTTACAAAGTGTCTCGCTATGTTAAAGGAGTTTAACATAGCGAGACAGCTTTAAAAAAGCAACAGAGAATCTCTGTTGCTTTTTTTAAAGCTGTCTCGCTATGTTAAACCCATTTACCATAGCGAGACACCTTTAAAAAAAGCAACGGAGATAGGCAGATCTCCGTTACTTTTTTTTAAAGCTGTCTTGCTATGTTAAACTCGTTTAACATAGCGAAACAGGTTGTAAAAAGCAACGGAGATCTTCCGTTCTCCGTTGCTGTAAAAAAAAAAAAAGAGTTATACTAATGGGAAAAGTCCGGGCGACCGTTCCTTTTTCCATTACTATAACTCTGATTTACAACATGCACGCTGATCGTTTTGGAATATTAATGGGGGGGGGGTCATTGTATAATATAGCTGTTGTGCACTTTAATAATATCAGTTTTGATAATGTATAAGCTGTCTGTAAATTATCTTGGTCACTGAATGACAGCTTGTCACCTTTCAAAGACTTCTTATTTTTGGCCAGCTTGTATGACAGGTGTAAACTGTCAAAGGGCTTGTTGTTGTTATTTGACAGTTTACAAGCTGAAGCTGTCATTGAGCAATGGCAATTGCTCAGTCATTTGTACACAGGAGGGGGAGGCACAAATGGGTGGGTTGCCAAAGGTGTCAAATTCTATTGCTACAGCCCTGATTACAATTGTCTGTTTATTTTCTTGTGACAGTACTGTTTGCTCTTCCTCCCTGGCTTTCAGACAGTTTGTCATATGCAGATGTCTGTGATTCCCTCTAGACAAGTTTCCATCTTTCCCACATAGACTCTGCTTTACCAGCTACTTCAACTTTGGGCTACAAACATTCTCATGGGTTATTACTTTATCTTTGTTTTATAAATCTGGTAGACTTCTGCAGTTTCTGTCGTAGTAGTATTTTTGTCTCTTGATGATTTCTGACCAGAATTTCCTTTACTTTTAACTTATTTTTCAGTCATCACTTATGTAGTTGAAGCAGATAATTTGCTTTCTCGAAATAGGAATTTTGTATTCAATGTTAACAATTCTGTCAGTAATGCCTTCATGAGGACTAGTGTCAAATGCCTCGGCTAGGTTCAAATATACTTTATGTACTGTATAACTGTTTTCTACTACTTTGGTTACTTTTTTAAATAATTTAATGAAGTTAAAGAGGCAGGACCTTCCTTTAACAAAGCCAGACTGATGCAGGTCCAGGATTAAGAAGTTTTTCAATGTCCATATTAATAAGGTCTGAGACAATAAATTCCATGGCTTTTCACATGAGGTTAGTGAGACTAATGGGTCTGTAATTACCATGGCCCATGGTCTGGTCACCCTTGTGTAACAAAATTAAAATTACTGTTTTCAAGGCTTGAGAAAGTGGTGAGACTTACATTAGAGAGGTTAAGTAGAAATTCAGATATGACATATTTGCCACCTGTAATTAAACAGACTGGTATCCATCGAGGCCCACAGCTCAGGTCTTTTTATATTTTGAGAGGGCTGAGAGGGGCTTATTCCATAGTAATTAAAGGAGTGTCTGGGATTGTGGAATCTGGGGAATAACTAAAACTGTGAGAAAAGTAAAACTTGCACTAAATTTATCATTTAGGATATTACTTATTTTCTTTGGGTCAGAGTGGATAGTACTGTTCTATTGAGGGGTCTATGTTCATGCATTGAATACAGAACACAGTGAACCGCTTATAATCCAATGAAAAAGAGCAAAATGTGAGAACCAAAAACACAACATCGGAAAATACTTCATCGAACAACATGGCAAATGTAATCAACCCCTTTGCCCAGCCCACACCCCCTAACTATAAATACCATCTCCAAGATTGCACTACAGTGGGAAAAGGCAAATTTAAAAATTAAAATAAAGGCTTCCTTTATTTACCTTATGCATTGTGGTACATCTGATCGTTGGCCAACTATGGTCATTCTATGAATTATTTTCCGATGTTAACTGTTTTCGGTACTTTAACATTTCACTCTTTTACATTCAATCATAAGTTTGTCCACTATGTTCCGTATTCAATGCACAAACATAGACCCGTTATTGAAGACTACTTCTGAACATTGTTAGTTGGTATTTTGTAATTTCCTGACATAGTTAAAGAAAGATGTGTAGTAGTTTTTGGTTTTGGTGGTTTTAAGTTCATTGTTGTTTAAAGATTGGAACATCCTTCCTCAACAGATAACTAAAAAACCTCAACCTGACCACATTTAAAACTACCCTGAAAGACTATTTAAATGATAACTGGCTTTGACCCTGTATTGCTCCTGACTAATTTTCTTCCTATTATTTCCCACTCATCTCACACATATTAGCCTAAATAGTTCACATCACACATTGGGCTATCCCACTATCTGTCTTATCTTTATTAATCTTTGTTCTTTCAGATGTGACCTACCTTTGTAAAACTACATGACCAATTTTGGTCTTTCAGAAGTGACTCACCTTGTAAAGCTACATAACTTATGTACCCCATATATATTGTAAAAAAAAAAGTATTCCTGTATGCCTGAAACATGCATGTTTATATTATATTCTATTATTATATTTTACTGTGATATTTTTGTTAAGCTCATTGCATATTGTTAGCAATGTACTACTTATACTAAGTTTACTGCTTGTACCTTAATAATGTTCTTTTTGTTGTGGAGATTTTCTCCCTGGGTCTCCACTGAAGAGGGTTTTCAACCCAGTCAGACACTACCCACTTAACAAATGTAAATGAATGAATAAAAATTAATAAATGAACTTTCTAATAGTTACATTACGCTCTTTACTAGTTTGCTTAAATGTACTCTTAAGGAAGATGGAATGTGACCTCTTACAAGCATTAAGTAACTTCTTTCTCTTGTATGTGTATTCCATCATAGACTTTTTTTAATTTTTCTTTATATTTCATGTGGATAGGGATCCGCTGGAGGAGGATTACAGTGGAATATATTTAGATCATTAAGTAACTGAACATTTCCTTTTTGTAGATTCATATATTGTTACAATGCTAACAACCCAGGGGGCCTTTCTAAGCATAGCCAACTTTTACCACAACAGAAGGAGGAAGCTACTACATGATAGAGCAAAATCCCAAAAAGGGAAGGCATCTCTGATCAGTACTAGCAAGGAACTACGATCCCTCATAAAATCATCTAAGGTCAGCTTCGAAAGAAAAATTGCACAAGATGCTAAAGATAATCACAAGGCCTTCTTTAGTTATGTCAGGAACCTAGGTGGCAACTCCCAGATATGCTCTGAGTTAGTGCAAAATGACAAAAAATACACTGATCCCACAGACATTGCCAACATCCTGGCTGACAAGTTCAGTGCAAACTCCCCCCCCCCCTTCCCCCCCAAAAGAGCAAATGTCTATCCCAACAGAGTGTAGCCTCCCTGACATCACAGATGCACAGGTGAGAGCTGCCCTCTCCAAAGCAAAGAACACAGCATCAATGGGACAGGACGGTGTCCCGGGCTGTGTCTTACATGAGCTCAAAGAAGAACTGAACCCTCACATAAATTCACTGTTCAATCTCAACCTCACTACAGGATATGTACCCAAAGAATGGTGTACAGCAACAGTGGTCCCACACCACAAAGGTGGTGCCACAATGGACCCCAGAAACTATCGCCCTATAAGTCTGACTAGCCTGGTCTGCAAAGCTATGGAGCGTATCATCATGGAACACATAAACAAAGACATTTGGAACCTCCAAACACTGGATCCTACCCAATTCGGCTTTGTTAAGGGCAGATCTTGCCTCTTGAACCTGGTTGACTTCTTTAAAACAGTCACCAAGGAAATAGACGAAGGGAAGGTAGTCCACACAGCCTACCTGGACCTTGCAAAAGCCTTCAACACAATACCCCACTCGGGCATCATAAATAAGCTCACCAGCTTAAATATCAACTCCTATGTCACAAGATGGGTTGCAAACTGTCTCAGGGATAGAACCCACATGGTCAGAATTGCAGGTGCCATGTCAGACTCTAAACCAGTTACAAGTGGCATCCCACAAGGCTCAGTCCTGGGACCTCTCTTGTTCAGTATATATTTCTCTGAGGTACAGGCTAACACGGGAGGACTATGGCTGACCATGTTCACAGATGACTGCAAACTGGGTGCCATAATTGACTCACCGACTGACACAAGCATTCTCCAAAGGGGTCTCACAGAGATGGATAACTGGTGCCAGAGACATGGCCTAAAGCTAAATGCCAATAAGTGCATAGTCATCCCCTATGGAAAAAACAAAGTGCCCACAAATTACCACATATGTGGTAATCCATTAAGTACGGAAGAAGTAATTAGGGATTTGGGGACCCAAGTAGATAGCACTCTCTCCTTTGACAATCACGTTGCCAAAGTGGTTAGGAAGACCTTCTATATAGCCCACCTTATCACGAAAGGGTTCACATCTAGATCAAGAGAGGTCATTGTGCCCCTCTACTCATCACTCATCAGGCCCATAATTGAATACAGTGCCCCATTTGGGATGTACCTTACCCGACACCTGCAGCAACTGGAAAGACCCCAAAAGTACCTCACCAAGAGGATCAAGGAACTCAAACAGATGCCCTATCCAGTTAGGCTAAAGAAACTCCAGCTCTACTCAGTTGCTTACCGCCTACTCAGAGGCGATCTGTGCCTGACGTATAAAGCCATGTCCAACCCAGAATTAATGGACATGCTCCACCTCAGGAAATCCAAATCCCTTATAGCTACATGCTCCAGGGACTTAAACCTCAGCACAGAAATAAATAGGACATGCTGGAGGGACAGATTCATATCCCAGAGGCTCCCCTCACTCTGGAACAAAATCCCAATCCATGTTAGGCAGAGCCCCTCAATGACCCTCTTCAAGAGAAATCTTGACGAGTGGATGGGAGATCATAGATTTACCCCTGGGATCTCTTCTGTGTCCCTACTAGACAGAAGCACAGTAAACTAACCTTAAAAGGGCTATTCTTCTGTGACCTACTATACAGAGGCACAGTCAACTAATCTAAAAGGGTGGCGAAAGCCAAACACACTCTGGCTAGGCTTATAAATGCCCTAGGGCAGATAGCCTAGTATCAACCTATGAACCAAAAGAATAATGATGTCCTGTATCCAAGTAGGACATTGAGGGCTAAGCATTTATAAGCTACCTCTGTCTATAAGGGACATTGGTGCCACACCCTGTGTAAATTTCCTATTCCCCATCCACTAGTCTAGGTTGCACTTAAACTGGGTAATAGATTAACTTAACTTCACATGGATGGGAAGTCTGTTCCATAGGAAGGTCAGTCTCTGGGACACGTGTCTCTCTAGCATGTTCTGTTTAAGTCACAGACAAAATTCAGGTCCTTACACCTTGTATTTCCGGTACTGTTTGACTTACAAATATGCAGAAGATTCATAATTCTGGGGTTTGCAGATGCCTTGTAAGCAAGGCATAGATCACCCTTCAGCAAACTGTAGGAGACTGAGAAGAGGGAATGAGCTTTAATGTACTCTGCATAAGACACGTTTGTTACACCTTGTATTGTTTTTATAAGGAACCTTTGGGGTCGCTCTACTGCTTATGTCTGGTCAGGTACATACCATATTGAGCAGTGTATTCTGTGATTGGTCTGATAAGGGCAGAATACAGTGGAATAATGACCTCTTTGGACCTTGATGCTATCACTTACTTATAAGTTGTGCAACATAAAGGGATATCCTCACCACTGTGGCCATGTGGTGGTTGAAGCTAAGACTACTGTCTAATTGCATACTCAGATCCCTGACCACTGGGTCAATTCTTAGAGGTGCATTATCAACATGGTAATTAGTCGAGATGGTTGACTTCCCAAAGGGTACAATTATACATTTCTTAGCGTTGAGTTTAAGTCCATGGTTTTGGCACCATTTGTTATGAACATATGAACCATTTGTTACTCAGAGATATGCCTTCTTGAAGAGAAGTCCCTAAACTCAGAGGTATGTAAAGGGGCAGTATCACCAGTATCAAAGGAAGAGGTCACTAATTTATATTCTGTTTTAACAAAGAAAGGTGATACTTATGTTGGAGTGCAAGACATGGCCATATTTGTGAGAACTAGATCAAAGGTATCAAGACCCTTAACAGGATGGATAAGTATTTGTAGAAGGAAGTTTTGGGCATGCAAACCAATGGGATATGGTGTTAGCATAGCCATCACGGTTCTAAAAAGGCATAAAGGGTGTTTTATAGCTAGTTGTGAAGGAGTAATTAATCTTGTTAGAGTTGATTTTGACATCTGGAAGTCCAAATTTGGGATCCCAAGGAATGTGTCATGAGTTGATGCTGTACTTGACAAATACTGATACTGCCCCACAATTCCTAGTAGGTCCAAAGACATGATATGCACTAAATCTAGGACTAGAGGGAGGGCTTTTACTGCTTTCATTTAATCTTTGGGTTGAAACAATGCTTTGGTAAATATATATACATATATATATATATATATATATATATATATATATATATATACATGTATATACATACATATATATATATATATATATATATATATATATATATATATATACATGTATATACATACATATATATATATAAATATATATATATATATATATATATATATATATATATATATATATATATATATATATATATATATATATAAAAACATGTTCAAGATGCAGGAGAGTCTCAGGTTTGGATCTTTTTGTTAAAGACTTTTTGACATTGGGTAGAACTTCTTTAATTTATTTCTATTTAGAATTTGCTATGTTGGGATTTCCGGCATATGGACTTTGCCTAAAAATGTAGTGTGGGAGCAGCAAAGACTTTAAGCAGAATGTGAAAGCCTTGGTAAGAGAAGTGCAGAAAGGTGTGCCAGCCATCTCAACATAATGTGACAGATACAGGATCTCCCTAAAGTTATTTCAGTTACAAAGCCAACTATTAAAATCCTAAATCCTGGAAGTGGGAAGTAGAGAACTTTTCTCTAAGCCACTGTGTACTTTGTCTCAAAAATGTAGCCTTTGTTACATTACTCACATTAGCATTTGTTGTGTCTTGCCCATTTTATTTCAGGAAACACAAAATAATAATCCAAACATATAAGATGCATGGCTTCTTTGAACTTCAATAAATTAGTGTCCATTTTGCTTCATGAAGGACCTTCTCTTCGTTACTGGAATGGCATGTAGCAGATCAGTTTTTTATTTTATTTATTTTACATTTGTTAACCGGGCTAGTCCAACTGGATACATGTCCATTTTCAGTGGAGGCCCGAGGAGAAAAGCTCCACTATCTAATGCATAATAACAAAAATACATTCAAAGTACATAGGTAATTTAAGACACAACTAAAACAGGCATTTAAAATTACATAGGGAATTAAGACACAAGTAAAACAGGCATATAGGCTATCTTTTCAGTAAGTTCAAAAAGGTGAATACAGAGACTATCAAATTTCTTCAGTACAGGTCAAAGTACATAGGTAATTTGAGATTCAACTAAAACAGGCATTCATAATTACATAGGGAATTTAAGACACAACTAAAACAGGCATTTAGGCTATCTTTTCAGTAAGTTCAAAAGGTGAAAATAGAGACTATCAAATTTCTTCAGTACAGGTATATAAAATGTGAGACAGAAATAATTAAGTCGTTTAAAAGCAAAAGATAGAGTTACTAGAATATTTTAGTTTGAAGTTGAGAGAGTCAATTTCTTAGGTAGAGATGAAAAATAAAATAGAGAAATAGAGTTGGGAGACAGTGCAAAGGATGCAGGAGAAGGTAGGAGGTACGTGATCAGCTAGGGTTATTGCAAGAGCAAAGCCAGTGATTGGTTAGAAAATGTTTCAGTTGAGTTTTAAATAGTGTGATAGAAGTTTGGGCTAAGAGGTCTGGAGGAAGTTGATTCCAAATTTTACCAACTGAGTTGGAAAATATAGAGTCACCTGCTGTATTCTTTGATAGAGAGGTTTGAATCAGTATTTTATTGGAAGAGCGTAGGGGTTTTAGGTTGTTATAGGGTTTTATCAGGGTGGAGAGCATTGGTATCTTTTCTGGGTGGTGAAGGGCTTTATGGGCAGTTGTAAGCTGATAGTATTGAATTAGGTGAGGTAACTCCAGCCACCCTAGGTTAAGGAGGTTCAGGCAGTGATGTGTTTTATATGGAGAGGCAGTGGCAAATTTGGCAATGTTGTTGTAGGCTGTTGTAAGCCTATTGATGTTATGTTTAGAAAGATTAGTATATATGGGGGATGCATATAGTAGAGTAGAGATAAGATATGTTCTGGCTATGGTAGTTCTTGCTTCAGGAGTTAAGAAAGATTTGATTCTGTAGAGAGAACCTATTTTTTGTTAGTTGCTTTTATGATAGAGTTGATATGAAAATCAAATTTTAGTAGGTTGTCGATAGTAACTCCTAGAAGTTTGGTTGTTTGGTCAGGAGAGATAAGGGTGCCATTGTTAGAAGTAAGTGTGAAACTAATAGGGGGAGACAGGTGTGTGGGTGAGAAGAGGAGAAGTTTAGTTTTCTTAGGGTTTAAGAGAAGGCAGTGATTGGAGAACCATTGTTCTATGGTGGTAAAAGTTTTTTGAGTAAGTGAGTGGAGGTCAGCTTGGGTTGTGGCAGAGCAGATGATGGTGGTGTCATCGGCATACTGAATGCAAGTAGTTAGTGGGGTGGCTAAATACAGGTCGTTAATAAAGATGGAGAATAAAAGAGGACCTAAGATGGAGCCCTGAGGTACTCCTAAAGTGGTAGGGAGAAGTTCGGAAAGATTGTTGTTCCATAAAACAGCTTGTTTCCGATTCTGAAGATAGGAAGTAAACCCGCTTAAGGCAAGATTATTGAGAGAGAGAGATTTTAAACAATGTAGGAGGAGTTGGTGATTCACCATGTCAAAGGCTTTTGACAGGTCTACAAAGAATGCAGATGAAAGAAGATTGTTATTCCGGTTTATATTAATGGAGTCTATGAAGGATAATAAGGCTGTTGTGGTGCTATGGTAGGGACGAAAGCCATGTTGGCAAGTAGCTAGAAGGTTATTAGATAGGAGGTGATTTAAAAGCTGTTTGTGGATGCATTTCTCCATTATTTTAGCAATAGGAGATAGCAGTGCTATAGGGCGGTAGTTAGAGTACTCAAATGAATCGCCCCCTTTGAAGAGAGGGATGATGTGGGAAATTTTCCAGAGTGAGGGTATAGTACTTTCTTTTATGGTTCTGTTGATTAGAATAGAGATAGGGTAGGCAATAGCTTTAGCACCTAGCTGGAGATATTCCGCTGGCAATTTGTCAGCTGAGGGGTTGAGGGTTTGAGTTTCAGAAGTAAATTTAGAATATAGGAAGTGGGTATGGGTTTAAGTTGAAATAGAGGTGGAGTGCAGTTAGTATTACCTAGTAAAGAGGGGTCAGGGCATTGTTGGTTGGCCAGTTTAAGTATGGTTGAAGTAAAGAAGTTATTGAATGCGTTAGCTGTTTGTAGGGGAGAGTCAGGGCAGGAGCCTAGTGGGTTGGGGGTTTCAACCTTGCCGGGGGATAGTAGTGAGTTAATTGATTTCCAAAATTTTTGTGGTTGGCGGTGGGAGGATTGCTGTAGCTTGGTGTAATAGTTCCTTTTATCTTGTTTGATAGCAAGCTTAGTCTTGTTCCTTTTTTGTTTGAAGCTAAGGTGATCAAAAGAGTCTTTCGTGGTTCTCCATTTAGTCCAAGCTTTATTCTTACTAAGGATAAGTTGTTTGGTGTTGGTTGTTAGCCATTGAGCTGTCTTAGATTTCATTCATATAGAACATTTAGTTAACATTTCTTCTTCCTGATTTAATTTCTCCAAATGTTTGGGGATTCTAATACCATGATGGGAATGGATCCCATTTGTAAGTCATTGTGCAATTGTAGTAAATGAAATTAGTATTGCCTCAGTCTTTGATATTAGACAAGAGTGCTGTTCATCTGTTATAATGTAGACTACAAATTGTTCAACTGTTTACTGCCTGCTCTCTCCGAGCTGACTTTTCTGTTTGGTACATTTCCTGCTGACTCTTTGCTCTTCACTATTTGAATGCCTGGTTTGTACATCTTCACAAGCATTTATTTTTTTCAGATGAGCCATTTATTATTTTGCCAACAATGATCTTTAAGTGCTGGACATAATTTATTTGTTCTGTGAAAGAAAAGTAAAAATGAATTTCTTTTATTTGGGATGATTTTTTGCTCAGGCTAACCCTTCTTGTGTAATATCTTTTAGTAACTGCAGTTTTAAGTCACTGTCAGCACAATGCTGAAGTTATTTTACATTTCCATCTGTAATTTATATATATATATATATATATATATATATATATATATATATATATATATATATATATATATATATATATATGTGTGTGTGTGTGTATACAAAACACAAAAAAGTTACCAAAAACATTTATTTTAATGTGCTTCAAAGGAAACACATACTACAAGAAATTTACAATATTTGTAACACTGAGCAATTGCAGAACTTGTAACATGCAAACATAATCAACAGTAAAGTTTATGAAATACACACACACACACACACACACACACACACACACACACACACACACACACGTAGACAAACAGACATGTGCATGTATATTTTAAAACTGCATCAATAAATAATTACATTTTATCTCCAAGCTGATCAGCTAAGGACTATATCTGGAACATTCCTGCCGCATTTCAAGCCACTTGCCTTCATTCCGGTTTATGGATCACTTTTTCATCAGCCAGCTACCCTTCAGGCATTATAACCTTTGATGTTCTTACAGAAGGCCTCTCATTTTGCACTTTCATTAATGTCCAGCAGCCTATGTAATATACTCAAACTACACATCTTCCATCCCAACACCATTGCTTCATTCTCTTCAATCCATGATGTAAAACATTGTCGTCTTGATTTCAAAACAGGCAGATCACCACTTCCTATGCATAGACTAGTCAGTTAACAAGACTTCTCGCAAGTGCCATCATCCCTGGGATTAGAATCCCTCTCCACATGCTTTCCTTGTCTGGCCCTTTGTAGGTCTCAATCCAATTGTCCTTAAACACCATATAAATCACTTTTCTGGCCTCATAATTGCTCTCCATTAGACTTCCCTCTCTACACTTGCACAGCCATTTTGGTCTGCATCTGGTATGTTTTCTCCAGCCTACAAACATTCCTGCTGTGCAGCAACAAGTTTTTCTGGGTTAGGAATCAGCCTTCAAGTCAAACAGCAATTCTGCTTACATCTGGTCCACAATCTCTAAATTGGAATTTCTTTCACAGTGAATGTATTTCCTTTTCCCTGAATCATGCTATAATCTCTTTTTCAATAGTTGACACCATTACTAACACTCTTTTGGCACCTTTCAGATTTTAAATCAGCTTTCTTCCCTAAGTAAATACCATCCTTTTTGGTATTAGTAGTTTATTCTTGCCATACCCTGGCCTACTTCCCAGATAACCATCTCCGTTGCCCACTTCTGTGATGGCTTGGTGGATAGCTACTGGCACTATGGTGTATAGGGTCCTGCGTTTGAGACCTGCATTGCATGGCATGGATGTTAATAATAAGTTAGCAGACTTCTTGTCACCCAGCCTACCATAGTTGACCATATTCACTCCAGATAGACTTGTTTCAAGCTCCCAAACATGTACTTCTCTGAATTCTCTACTCTCTGCAGCTAGAATGACCTGTCATATTCTGACAAGCAGGTGGCTTACTGGTGGCCTTTTCTAAAGCATTTGCCCCATACTGCCTCAGCCTATAGTTCCATCAAAGCCAAGCTTTTTTCATCCTACAGTTAATTGGGTTTATTGTAGGCTACCATCCCTGCCAATGAATTATTTATTTTAGATTGACCAAGTTTATTTTTGTCACAAATGTCCATTTGTCATGCAAGCATCTGTTTTTTTAATGAGATTTTTTTATCTATCTAGCAAATAGGTACACACCCATTTATACATTTCTAAATATATCTAACAGAATTTATAGCTACCTACCACACCTATCTTGTGTGAGACATAACTTAGATACCCACAGTAGGTAAGAAGCTGGAATAACCTCTGATTCTTTGACTAGTATTGAGCGTCAAAATTTATGAGATTGTCCACATTAGCAAAATACACATGATACCCCAATAGAGTCAAAACTTTAACCTTTGCTTATATGTGCTTATATGGACGGCGCAGTGGGGCGGTGGTAACGTCATTGCCTCACAACAAGAGGTTTTCTGGTTCGATGCTGGGGTGCCTTCTGTGTGGAGT
Organism: Protopterus annectens; assembly: GCF_019279795.1. NCBI lineage: Eukaryota > Metazoa > Chordata > Ceratodontiformes > Protopteridae > Protopterus > Protopterus annectens. The sequence goes on from NC_056732.1 coordinate 1,325,282,446, forward strand.
CTGCATGTCCTAACTGTGTCTGTGTGGGTTTCCTCTGGGTGCTCCGGTTTCCTCTCGCATTACAAAGACATGCATCTGGAGCATTTCTCTCGGGCCTTCACTGAACATTGGTGTCGTTCCAAAATGTGCATGATTCTGTTTCGCTCTACTGCAATACAGTGACAAGAATGAAGTAATAACAAGCTGAAAAACAGCTAACCTCTCTCTACATAGCCCTTTTAGGTTGAAAGGATAATTAAAATTCCTGGGTCAAAGAGGGGGACCTATCTCTTACAAGGATATGGTATGGAGTTTGCCTGTGATAATTTGGACACAGAGTTGCTTAAGGGCATCATACTGATCGGCCTTGAGGTATGTTTGTTGTTGATGTAAATTGAGACACCTGGACCTTTTGTCCCTTCCTGTGCAGTAGCTGGGCTAAATATGAGGAAGAGATCACAGCCCAGCACTGTCAGGGTGCACCCCATGGCTTTAAGCCATGTCTCAGTAAAAGGGTGGATAAAACACTGTTTTTTTATTATCTGCATGACTATACTCTGATCCTCACTTTCTTATCTAATTTAGAAAACCATTTGCTTTTTATGCTATCCTTCAGCTAAATAAACTCAGAGTTTTGATTCAGTTATAAAATTAGATATTGCAAATCTGATTTTAGTGGCTTCGTTGGCAGATGGGATTGTTGGTGTTGAACTTCCAACTACTGTAGTGAATTTTTGCACAGATGTACAGCTTTTAAGAAAATGTACATGCTTAAATAAACTTTAATGAACTGTGAAGTCACAAAAATATCATTTGTGGTATAAGATGTTATTCTCACACCAGGGCTGTCAATGAACTTCATGGCTACCCTACTTTCATCAATAAACAGAAACACAACTGAACTAAATCTGCACTGTAGACATTTTGGTAAACTGCAAAGCACATTATTTTTAGCCCTTTGCTGCCCCATCATGCTTTGCTTTCTGCCAGTAACAACCATGGCCTGACACCTATAAGCAGCACTGCCAGTCTCTTGCATTGCTTACTTCAGCTTTTTCTAATCAACTGCTACAATTTCTTAAGAGATTTCCTGTATTCTTATCCATTGTTTAACATTTAACAGTAACAAATGGCCCTTTACAGAGCTTAGTTACGTGCATGCTTACTTTTCAATCCATACTTTATTAAATACTTTATTAAAACAGGAAGTTAAAATCCCTTTAGAATACTCTTAATATGGGCAGTTGGTGAGAACCCATCTAAAGTGTCTCCTCATTGTTAATAAACAGTCCAGAGTAGTTGGAGTAAAAGGGTCAGCTGCACTATGTGTTGTAAAAGACTTCTTGTATATGCCAGGAGGAAACGTTACATGACAGAAATTTTTAAGTATCTCAGAAAAAAAGAGAGGGGTGCATTAAAAAGACTCCAAGAATAATGGTATTCAATTTGAATATCTGAGGTTGAGAGAAGAAAGGCCATCTCAAAACAAATGTAAGATGAAGCTTTGTTTTTTGTCGAACGTAGTGAGGTTAAATACAGAGGAAGAGAATTCAGAAATGTACAGTACAAGCAAAGTAAATTTTATTAAGTACTGTTAGCAATTAATCTGATATTCAGCTGCATCCCTACCTTATCATTGGGACTATGTTACAATGTCAATTTGTCAAAACATCAACATTCATATTTATTTTCCAGGCTATTTTCCTTCTTTTGCTAAAGACATGTCTTGTATTGAAGTTATCAATGGTGTCTTTTAAGACTGCAGTGTAATCTTTCAACCCTCTTAGCCATTTTTAGAACAGTGTTGTTTCCTTGTTTCTTTTTTAATTAATACACTGCTTTTAATGTGAATCAAACAGTGCGAGTCTTCTGGTCTAAGCCAACTGACTCCAAGCAAAGTGCTCAACGAGAAGAAATCATTCAAAATTAACTTTGTGTATATTCACAGAGTGTGTCAGTGACTTAAGCTGTCTTCCCCGGTCATTTTTAGAACATTTTTTCAGACGTAATCTGCTGATAATGTGAATCAGGCAATGTGACTGCTTTGGCTTCCAGTTCCAAGCAAGATTTTTAAATAAAACTCACTGAGTGCAGCTTATTCAAAATTAACCATGTGTATACATTGGGTTCCTGACTGACAGACTGGGTTTTTAGGAAAGTTTATTATGCTTCCTGACATCTCATGTTGTCATAACTAAATTAGCTTATACAATTAAAATGCAGTTAATGTGAGTATGTGAACATTTTTGTCCTGTTTCATACTCACACAGCAGACATATGACCTTTTTATCATAACTGCTGCAACTTTTAATACACATCACTTAATCAATGTAACCAAAGTTCACAGTAAAACTTCTGAGAGAGACAGTAATAAAATGTAGTACATTTAAGTAAAATTCTGTTGTAACCAACAGTACAGAGTGTGTCTAGAGTGAAAAAAAACTAAGCACCCAAAATGTATGCAAGATAGTCCAAACACAATGCAGGCTATGAAGAGATCACAAACAGCAATAAAATTAACTCACAATTTTTTATTAGCATACATTGAGCACTTTCATCCCTTAGTACATGTTCTGATGAAGTCCCAACTATCTTGGGTAAAATTCAGTCATCTTACTGAGCTTCACTGTACTTTTTGAAAACATACATCTTTAGAATACTATTTGAAAATACATAATGTCGGCAGGCTGCAGTACCCACTTCTGAGCTCTATTTTATTTAAAAAGTAAATAAATAACATGTCATCCTCACTAAATTTAATTTAGATCTGTATTCCCAACCAACTTTTTAAAATTAAAAGATTGTCTTGCCACCACAGACAGGACATCGTTTCTCAACACTCAAGACCCACAGCTAGCTGCTGCAGCAAATATTCCCCTCACCATGCAAAACAAATTCTTTCTGTTAATTGTAAGATAGCACAAACCAAAACGATCATTATGGATAACAAAAAAAATAAAAAATAAAATCTTTATTAAAACTTAGAATAGATAAATCCTGGTCACATTTAAAAAAATGCTCTTAACATTTTCACTTGTAATAGAGTCATACTACTATGTAACTTAATAAAAAAATGTTTGTAATTATAAAATTTCCTTTGCCCAATCCCAGCAGTTACTCCTTTCTTGTCAAATTAAACAGATTTGAAAATAAGTTAACCTTTTTATCAGGGCAAGATCACCAAAACAGTCCCTTTAATGACAACACTATTCATTGTTCCTGTGGCCACCTCCCTGCCAGTGACCTCCTGTCTGAATTCTAACATCTTCCATCAGTTTTATGTGTGATAAGTATCAGACTCTCATTACAGGACCAACACCCAATTCTAACAAAAACATATTAAAAAAAAATAATTGAATCTCTATTTGAAAAAGTGGCAGATGCTAAACCATCCAGGTCTGACTATTTTGAAACATTTATGTATTTATTTATTTTAATTTGTTCACAAGGGTAGAGCACTGATCCAATTGGACACATTTTAGTCTCAGCCTGGGGAAAACACAATAGTTACACAACAGTTGCATCACATTATATACAGAAAGAATGACAAAATGTAATATATACATGTATTAGATACAAAGTGAATGTCATAGTTAACTTGAGAGAATAAAGGCAATAGATAAATGATATATACAGAGTGAGCAAAAAAAAATGAAACAAGCTATACATGCATTTTATATATATATATAGAGAGAGAGAGAGAGAGAGACTGGAAATCAGCGTTGTCATGCTGAAAGAATCACAATCAAAAACAGAGTCAGAGCAAGGTATGTAGATGAAAGAATAGAATAAAGAGGTTAAGTTGTATGACCAGAGAGATAGCAGTTGCATTTTCCTCGAGTCTTGAAATATAATTAGTTATGCATGTATGTGTGTATATCGATAGATCTAAACGTAATTCTAAAATCCTGCAAACATTATGTCATTACTCCCTTATATCATGTGGTAAACAGTTTGGTGTGCTGTGATACAATGCCTTCCTTCTGGCAGAAGTAAATAATTAAAACCCTGCCTAAAATAACAAATGTCCAAGCCCCAGCTGGCATGGACTTCATTTCCATGCTTATAGTTCTAGGAAAACTACTGGAAATATGCCTTTACCCAGCTTTCCAATTACATTCCGAAATATAACTTACTTTCAAGACCAGAATGGCGTTTGGACACGTTGTAGTACAGGTACTGCACTTTGGACTTTTACTAACATTGTATTAATAAACATGGAGAAAGAGAACCGAACTGGAGCAGTTGTTATTGATTTAACCAAAACTTTCAGTGGAGTAGACCATTCCTGTTCAACAAAACTCTGCTTGCTACATGAATCAGTAAAAAGGCCTGCCAGCCGTTCAAACGCTAACTCTCAAGTAGGCACTTTAAGGCTAAAAGGTTGAAATGGGAATTGCTTCTTCAAACTCTTCAGCACTAAGCAAAGAAGCCCCACCCCCAATGGATTATGTTCTTGTTCCACTTCTTTTTTCCATCTTTATAAATAAACTTCACAGTGACCTGCCCCACCTTCCTATCCATTGGTCATGTATAGATCCATCCCCTCTCAATAACCTCTTAATCAGGAAAAAAAAACAAAGATACTATAATTCACTAGCACCTGCATTGTGTGACAAGAAATTTCTTCTTAACAGTAAAACCTAGGACATGACCTTTGGAATTAAATAAATGCTAGTGTCTACCCTAGCAAATTGGCACATTAAAGATAGTTGTAACCATCTTCAAACAAAATCTGTACCCAGAACATCACAGTATACAAACCAGGGAAAGGCACTGAAGCAATACAAAATACAAGAAACCAAAAGCAAAGCTTTCCCTCACAGCAAGCTGTGGCACAGTCTGAGTGAGCTTTTCCAGTAAAGCACTGAGATGCTTTATTTTACCCCTTAAATAGACGTTTAGTTCCTAGCTCCACCCTCAGTTCACAAGTAATTGACCTTAACTGACCTGTTTTAGTTTCAGTGAAAAGAAGATAAATTACAATATACAAAATACAAGATGGCAATGAAGCAGTGTGAAATACAAGAAAGCAAAATCAAACTAACCTTTCCCTCACAGCAAGTGGCACAGTCTGAGTGAGCTTTTCTAGTAAAGCCTTGAAATGTTTTACTTTAATCAGGAAAAAAAAACAGAGAATATAATTCACTAGCACCTGGATTGTGTGACAAGAAATTTCTTCTTAACAATAAAACCTAGGACGACCTTTGCAATTAAATAAATGCTAGTGTCTATCCTAGCAAATTGGTACATTAAAGATGGTTGTAACCATCTTCAAACAAAATCTGTACCCATAACATCACAGTATACAAACCAATGAAAGGCACTGAAGCAATACAAAATACAAGAAACCAAAAACAAAGCTTTCCCTCACAGCAAGCTGTGACAGAGTTTGAGTGAGCTTTTCTAGTAAAGCCTTGAAATGTTTTACTTTTACCCCTTAAACAGAAGGTTTAGTTCCTAACTTCAACCTCTTAAAGGCAAATGAGGCAATTAGCCTGCAGACCATTACATGCTTAGCCAGTAACTAGAGGGCAGAATCAAACCCTGAGTCTTGTAACTGTGAGGTAAAGACCATAACCATTTTGCTAATCCACCCACCAGTAACGATAATCTGTTAACCTGGTAGGTCTACTGGACACATAACCCTATCTCAGGGATATCCTGGGAAAATATCTGGTTAAGTGACTTGTTCAGCATCACCCAACAGGCAAACAAAGTCTGAGGGAATCAAACCCTGGACCAAAGGAACTACAACTCACAGTCCTAAGCCTCTGCATTAACTGTGACACAGTCCAGAAGGTAAGATCTCTCCTTAGCATCCCTGCCCCTTATGTAAGAGAAAGTAGGTCCACACGTGTTATCCTGGCCAAGCTTCATTATGACTGTCTCCATGGTTTTACACAGAATAGTGGTCTTGTTTATCTGTCTAAAATTGCTTAAAAGTCTGATGTAATCCACCCCATTTGTGAATTAGTACCCCTGCAGCTTGTCTCCATCATTAAAGTTAATGTCCACATGCTAACATTTTCATTAGTTTGACTAATAGCTTCTTAGTTAGGCTCCCCTTAATTCTAGGTCAAATTCCATGAGACCAGATAACACATGTGGTAGTTTCCTGGTCTCATGGAATTTGATTTTTTTTAAATGCTACTTGTGTCGGCAGTTTTGATGTCTCCAGTTACAAAACGGAGGTCTCCCTTTTCTCTGTAGCAATTTGACATGTCTTTGCCTATTGTGAAGTTTGTACAAAAGTATTCTGGAACTAAATTGACTATATAATAATTGTATAAATATATATATATATATATATATATATACATATATATATATATATATATATATATATATATATATATATTTATATATATATATATATATATATATATATATATATTATAAATAATTTTCTTGGGTGGCGAAAGCCAGGGTACCTTTTTGGCTAGGCTTGTATAGGCCCTAGGGCCAATAGCCTAGTACCTACCTATGAACCTATATCCTGTGATTGGGGTAGTCATTTTATTGTTTTTATTAATATATTATTATCAACATCACACCTTTTTTTTTTCTTTTAGTTATTTGATGTAAGGAAATTACTCTATGAAACAAAGCAGAATTCATAGTTAGATAATTTAATAAGAAAATAAGTTTTTTTCCTAATTTGTTTAATCTAGATTTGTTTTTAAAACTACTGTAATTTTTGCAAGCTAAGTAGTGTGCCTCTTTTGTTAAACAGATTGTTGCTTGTGTGATTCCAACATTTTTTTATGTTTTGTAAACACTACAGTGCCAAACCTAATTTTTAAATCTGAAAGTTCAGTAAGTGTTTTTTACAGAGTAAATATAAGACACAGTATAGGAGATAATCACAGAAAGTTCTGGACTTTCCTGACAGCAGTAAAATACAAGACCATCAGCACCACCTCTTATTTTCCTGCTCATAAGATTGCAGGTACAAGTGATTGCAATACTTTTACAGTTCCAACCAAAAGGAATGAGCGCCAAGGAAGGACCATAAATGCGATCCCCAGAACGTCCGGAGTTTCAGTTGGAATAGGTTATATACTAATTTCAAAGTAGCATTATCTCAAAATATTCCTCTTACTCAGTCCCCCCAAAGTGCAATGATTTCTGACATTAGATATACATATGAACGGAATATGTGTGTGTGGGTTTGGGAGCAGCACCCTAGGTCTGGGGAGACTAAAGCCATCCTGCACCTGCAAAAGTTTCAGAATTTGTACTTTTTTATAAGAATCTCACTTTAATTTTCAAAGAGTTGGGACATTAAGTCTCACATCTCATACTTCTGATAAAACAGCAAAAAAGCAGCTCAGAAAAGAGAAATGTTAAATTAATTGCATGTATAAAAAGAGGGGAGAAATGAACAGTAAATAGTTCTTAACATAATTTCATCTGTTGCTTTTGAGCTTCTAGAGATCTGAGTTGCTAAATTTAATCAAATTCCATTAAATATTATAAAACTGACTTTGGAATATGAAATTATTTTAGAGTGAGTGTGCGTGTGTGTGTTTATGTACACACGTGCATGTGTCTTGATGCCTTCATTTATATGCATCCATTCAGGCTGCTTCTGTCACTTTCTGCATTCATACAAGTACAAACACACAGATACACACACACATATACACACACACACATATACACACACACACACACACACACACACACACACACACATTAAATAGGTGAGACAGGGCTTTTAATAAGGAAATGGTTGTTTTCCTTTGAACAAAGCAGTATTTTTTTTTCAGAAATAGAACTTCTGATAGCTTATGTTTTACCAAAAATGTCACATTTTTTTTTCCTCAGGACTATTCAAATCAGTTGAATTGTATACATTATTAATTATGAAACCCTTCATCCCTAATTTCTGTCCCATTCATTGCTGACAGGTGATTAAACTCAAGGTAAAGTTAGAAGTGATGGATACTTGATTCAAGCAAATGGTACATGATTATTTTTAAAACAAAATAGGGTATTGTTTTAATTTCATTGTTTATTTATTAAATGATGTATTTTCCTAAAGTTAGAGAATATGAATCATGTATGGGAGGTATTAAAAATTATGTTATGATATCTGATGGAATGATATCTTTATTAGAAAGTATTTAACCATTTTATGTAACTTCTAAATTATTTAAATTTGGACAAGAATAGACCACTAAAAGTTAGCTGAAACTCTAATAAGCATATTATCTCCAGACTTAAACACCATCTTGGTGAAAACAGATCAAGATGCCTTCGTATGATACAGGCATTCCAGGTTCAGACAACAGCCTGGCTGTCATGGTTCCATGTGGGTTAACAAAGAAAACATGGCAGCTGGCCAGTAAACCTTCCTCAGAGGGAGGTTGGGATTAGCTGTTGCGCTAATACCCCTAAGTAACAGTGGGAAGGCCAGTTGTGGGCCTCACTGTAAATTTATGACGAACAGCAAACCATATAGCTTGTTTAGAAATGCAAGAATATACCTGCTTAGATGAACTTGTAGTAGTGCACATTCATTGATTTAGGACAACAAACTCTACAGCTTCAAAAAAATGTACTTGTTTTCACAACTCTACCCATTTAAACTTTCAGTACTTTACCCCTTAGTCTTCCTTACCCATGCACATGTAAAACAGCAATCCATATTGTCTGAAGCACCGTGCAAGAGTCCATATTATCTCAACCACCATACAAGAGTCCATATTATCTCAACCACCATACAAGAGTCCATATTATCTCATCCACCATACAACAGTCCATATTATCTCAAGCACCATACAAGAGTCCATATTATGAAAGCCACCATACAAGAGTGCATATCATCTCACCACTATACAAGAGTCCATATTATAGCAACCACCATACAAGAGTACATATTATCTCATCCACCATACAGCAGTTCATATTAATATCTCACCACCATAAAAGAGTCCATATTATCACAGCCACCATACAACAGTCCATATTATCTCAACCACCATACAAGAGTCCGTATTATCTCAACCACCATACAACAGTCCATATTATCTCAGTCACCATACAAGAGTCCATATTATCTCAAGCACCAAACAAGAGTCCATATTATCCCAGTCACCATACAACAGTCCATATTATCTCAACCACCATACGATAGGCTGTATTATTTCAAGCACCACTGGCTACATCACATAGTACTGTTCTACAGGCTATGGTGAAACCAAAATACATTCTACCTGTAAAAAGATCAGTACACTACATTTATGTATAATAGCCATGGTTTGCCCATCACTGCAACAGCCTTAGGAGTACAGTTATCACATATTCATTGTTGTAATAAAAATTACCATTGCTCATATTCTAGTAGCACTGCAAACCATATTTACTTCCCAGGGCTCACTGAGTTTTTATTCACTGAATTGAATCAAATGGTGCAGTAATAATGGCAGTGAACGCAATCATTAGGCCAAACACTTTGAAATGTCACTCTTGTTGTATGACTGAATCTGTTGAGATCTGTATACTGACACAGTCCTTCTTTAAATTTAGACAACCGGTTGTTTAAAAACATAGCAGGAAAGAGTGAGTCAGACAGACAGGCAGACGGGGGAAGAGAGACAGAGGGATCAACAGATCCAGAATTGTGAACGCACATTTCTTCTGTGCTGACTTAATCAAATGTAAAATGTAAATATTTGTACTGAAAGTCTGTTGTAGAGCCAATACTAAAATACTGATGTATGATGAAATTATTAACAGTTCTGTGTTCTGTAACAAAATGTGCCAGCATGACTCCCATTTAATGTTTAATTTTCCTAAGAACAATGGCCGCTTTGACTCAAGAGGACAGATAGGTATCTCAAAAAATACAAAATTCCTGAGGTTAAAGCTAGCATGCACAAAAGAAATGTGAAATGCTGCAGTAACTGGCAGTGTTTATAGAGTACTATAAATGTGTGTGTGTGTGTGTGTGTGTGTGTGTGTGTGTGTGTGTGTGTGTGTGTGCGCCTGCCTGAGTGCTTGTGTGACTGTGTATGTTACATGTGTGAGAGTGTGTGTGTGTGCTCACATTCATGTGAATGTGTTTGTCTGTGAGCATGTGTGTCCATGTGTTACTGTGTAGAACAACACACTACAAAGCTATGAATTAAGAGCTATGTCCCCATGGGCATCTCAAGGTGGCACATCAGTGTCCTACATTCAAGCCCAAAACAAAGCACTATAGTAAAGTAAAACACATTGTTTCATGTTGTTGTATAAGTCTTAACTCTGATTCAGTGCTTCTGATTTTCACCCCGACTACCCAATGTCTAAATCAAAGGGTGAATGGCAGTGTACACAACAAGAATGGGAGAGTAGAAATAATTGACTGAATCCTTACATCTGCCCCCAGTAGTGTCGGCACCTGTAAAAACAGTAGATGCTGAGAAAGATCATATGGCACCGATTACTGCTTGGCATCAGGAGCAAGTCTGTGAATTACATCATTATTCTTCTTCAAGATTCTCAAACACTTTGATGGCAGATTTTCAGCAACGTTCTCAGATGCTTAGATGCTCCTGGCCATATTTTCCTTAACTTCTGCAGCCATCAATTCCATGATGTCCTTCAAGGATGCATCTGCAGTCATAACAAATGGGTTGTCCTGTCGTCAGGCAGCCCTTCGGTCGGCCGGATTCCAAAGTCTGGGTCCGGCTTCGGCTGATGTCGCACTTCACCCGACGTCATCTCTGCTGGTCTTCGGGTATAAAGGCATCAGCCGACGCCATTTTCCCCAGTCTTTCTTGCCGCGCGGCGCCCAAAGCAGAAGCTGTTCGCAAGTGCCGGTCGGTCAGATCCAGAGATTACTACTACCGAATACTACTTCGAAGACTTCTAAAAAGCTAAGTACCCCGTTGGGGACTCTTTCTTGCCTCAGCCGATGTCAGAAAAGGTCAATAACTGTTTAACTTGTGGGAAACAAATACCTCGTAAAGATTTCCACTCTTACTGCTTGCCTTGCTTAGGCCCAGACCACGACGTAGCAGCCTGTTCGGCCTGTGCTTCTTTCAACCGACGAACGCTTAGGCATCGGTCGGAGTTTGCTGAACAGTTTTTCGGCTCAGATTTTGCGTACATTATGCCGTCGGATCCTCCGACTACCCAAATTGTTAAGAAACGCAAAGAAAAAGACCGACACTCGCGGTCTGCGGTTTCGGCCGAAACCACGGTTAAGCAAGCCGCGAGTGTCTCGGTTTCGGCCGAAACCACGGTTAAGCAAGCCGCGAGTGTCTCGGTTTCGGCCGAAACCGAGAAAACCGGTCAATCTTCAGCCGAATCCATGACTACTACTGAGGCTCCTGCTACCTTAGTTGAATCGGCCTCAGAAGTTTTGCCTTCTACTGTGGTTCCTAGTGATTTATCAGACACCATTCCTTTGGATGTCTCTACCCCAGCACGTGGTGCTGCTAGGCCTCCTGCAGCCATGTCTATTAAGGCCTTTGCCAGGGCTAAAGCAGCCAAAACTGTTAAATCAGTGCCTGTTAAGCCCCCCTCACAGAGGCCCACTTCTAGTTCACAAATGCTTACTCTGGCTGAGGATTTAATATCCTTAATTAGGGGATCCCAATCCCACCCAGACAGGGCCTCTCAGCCCCCAGAAAAGAGACCTAGAGCAGAGCCCCCCGAGCCAGTGTCCTCTGATGATTCTTCGGATGACTCAGACATTACAGACCAGCCAGAGGCTCCTTTTTCTACTTATGAAGATTCAGATGCTGAAGAATCCATTCCATCTGCCTCTCCTCCAGAGGAATTCTCCTTTGGGGAAACCTTACATGCCATGAGAGAACAATTCCAGTGGCAGGGACAAGATTTCTCAGATTCAAGAAAAAGGCTTAGGACATTTCTGCACTTACCACAACATAGGCCCTTAGCTATACCTCCAGTACTGCTTGTTGTAGATGATGCATTTAATGATGTTTGCACTGCTCCTGATACTTTACCTCCAGCCCCTGCCAAACCAGATAGATTTTACAGGGTGCCAGACACTCATCACCACCTATACAAGGCCCCACTTGCAGATCCTGAGACTATATCCCAGGGGCCTAAGGCAGTAGCCTCGACCTCAGCAAAAAACCCTATTCCTTCTGAAAGGGAATCCAGGTCCTTAGAGAGATGGGGGAAAAAAGTTTACACCTCTGCTACTCTCTCAGCTAGAGCTTTAAACTGTTAGTTTCATATGATCCAATACCAAGAGTTTATGCTTGATCAGTTAACTAAGAAGCTGTCCACTGATGACCCCTTAGATAAGAAATATGTTTTAGAAACGGTGAATAACATTCAGCAGGTTAGTAACCATTCTTTAAAATGTGGCTATGATGCACTGGAGGCTTCATTTAGATCAGCCATGACTGGCACAGTGATAAGAAGGCATGCATGGTTGAAAGAACAGGTCTTGCTGGATCATGTTAAAGCAAAGCTGTTAGATGCTCCTATGGATAAGGCCAGTCTATTTGGTACATTTGCTCAGCAAGTAATGAAGAAAATGGAAGAGAAGGCAAAATCTGTACAAACAGTTAAGGATTTCTTACAGGTTCAGCCCCCAAGGTTTAGTAGGAACTGGCCTGCCAAAAATTGGTCCTTTCCAGACTCCTCAAAATCTCAAAGAGGCAGGAATAGACGCTCTAGAGGCAGAAATCAATCCAGAGGAGGTGCCTACAGAGGACGACAGTGGCAAGGCAATAACCGAGGCACAGACACAACCACTGCCACTGCAACAGGACAATCACAGTGACTTGGCTCTGACACCACCTACCAGGGAGCAAATAACAGCACCTTTAGGCGGAAAGTTAGCCTTATTTTCGAAAAATTGGCACTATATCACAAAAGACAAGTGGATTTTGCAAACCATAGACCAAGGTTACAGGTTCCACTTCCACACTTTACCAGTAAAAAGAGGAATGCCAAACCTACCTCCAAATCAAAAAACAGAAGCTTTAAAGCAGATAGCGCAATTAACAAAGATAAGAGCTGTGGAAAGAGTACCAATAACAGAACAGGGCAAAGGATTCTACTCCAGACTCTTCCTAGTACCAAGAAAGGAGAAAAGTTGGAGACCTATTCTCGACCTGTCCATCTTAAACACATACATCATTGTCCCAAAATTCAAAATGCTGACCCTACAGCAACTTCTTCCCATGCTGGGCAAGGAGTGTTGGCTGGTAACTCTAGATCTCAAGGAGGCATACCTGCACGTCCCCATATGACCAAATTGCAGAAGATACCTCAGATTTCTTGCAGGATCAGAGCATTATCAATTCTCAGCATTGCCCTTTGGCTTATCTACTGCCCAGAGTATTCACAAAATGCCTGGCATCAGTAATCGCTCACTGCAGGCTACAGGGAATCCAAATTTATCCATACCTGGATGACTGCCTGTTACAAGCGGACAACAAAAGCAAGCTGACAACAGATTTACAAAAGTCATTTGCTTACTATAAGCCCTGGGATACACAGTCAATTTACAAAAGTCAAGACTGATACCATCCCAAACAAGAACATTCTTGGGTGCGGAATTGGACACAGCAAAACAAATGGCATTCCTAACTGCAGAAAAACAAAACAACTCCCTCTTTACTTCTTGGCATTAACAAAGCAGAACAAACTAACAGCAAGAAAAGTACTGCAGGCCTTGGGCTTCATGGCATCATGCATAATCTTGGTCCCACATGCCAGACTGCATATGAGAAAGCTACAGTGGTACCTAAAGAATTTATGGTCTCAACACAGGCACAGCTTAGAAACCGAAATCCCACTAATCCCATGCCTGAAACAGGAGTTCCTATGGTGGGCTCAAGCATGCCAGTCAAACCCAGGCTTGCCCTTCCACAACTTTCAAGCAAGCCAAACCATCACAACGGACGCCTCAGACCTAGGCTGGGGCACATGTTGGACAAATGCATACAAGGATTGTGGACTCCAGACCAGCTGCACCTGCACATAAACCAAAAAGAAATGCTGGCAGTAAAACTAGCAATCCAGAAATTCAGACCATTCCTCAAAGAAGGCCATTTACTGATAAGGACAGACAACACCACAGTCATGTGGTACATCAACAAACAGGGAGGCACTCATTCATACCCCTATGCAGAATGACTCTGGACCTTTGGAATATGGCTCTGAGCTACAACATCCAGTTACAGGCAATATTTCTGCCGGGAAAAGAAAACACCCTAGCAGACATGTTAAGCAGAACCACCTCGGATGCTCACGAATGGATGCTACACCCGGATATCTTCAAGGCCATCACAAAGAAATGGGGAATGCCACAAATAGACCTATTCGCATCCCCACTCAATCACCAGCTCAAAAAATTCTGCACAAGGACATACCACCCACTTGCATGGAAGGTGGACTCTCTATCCTTCAGTTGGAAAGGCCTGACGGCATATGCATTTCCACCTCTTCCTTTGATGCACAAGGTACTACTTAAAATCAAAGAGGAACGCCCAAGGATAATCCTGATAGCTCCGAATTGGCCAAGACAACACTGGTATCCATTGCTGAGGAGCATGTCTCAGGGAGAATGTGGTCAATACCCTGATGCCTTTGATGTTAACTCAGAACAACTACAACATCATGCACCCAAACCTAAAACCTTGCAACTGACTGCCTGGAACATCACATAGCAGCAACTAACCCAGACCTATCCCAAAGGGTTAAAGACATTATCCTTGAAGCCCGCAGACCTTCAACAAGAAGGAACTATGCAGGAAAATGGAAAAGATTTGTCATTTGGAGTACTGAAAGAGGAAAAGATGTGTCGAACATAGATATTGCTAACATCCTGGAGTACTTGGCAGAGCTTCTACATACAGGCCTGTCCTATTCCTCCATCAAGATACATGCATCAGCTATTTCAGCAGAATACAGCTTCGATCCACCTGTCTTTTCGCATCCTCTACTCAGGCAATTCCTCAGAGGGATCAAGGATGTAAAACCTCCTAGGAAACCACCATTACCAGCATGGGACTTGAACTTTGTGCTAGAAAAACTGACACTCCCTCCATTTGAACCAGCAGCAACAGCAGATCTTCAACACCTATCATGGAAAACTGCTTTCCTACTGGCAATTACTTCAGCAAGGAGGGTTTCGGAACTACAGGCCTTAATGGCAGTACAACCCTTCCTAATCTTCCATCAAGATAGGGTGTCCATGAGAACTAATCCTACATTTATGCCTAAGGTGGTATCCAGAGTGTCTTTAAACCAGGCAATCCACCTACCTACCTTCTTTCCCAATCCACAGAACAGGGGGGAAAGACTGCTGCATACCTTGGATGTACATAGACAGTTACGCTACTACCTGGACAGAACCAAAGCTCACAGAAAGACTGACCAGCTTTTAGTAGCCTGTGCAACAGGAAGGGAAGGAAAAGCAATTTCCAAACAGACAATCTCCAAATGGATAGGAAATTGCATAAGATTCTGTTACCCCTACCACGGAAAACCAATTCCACAGAACATAAAACCTCATTCTACAAGGGCTACAGCCACTACCACAGCTTTCTTACGAGGAGTGGCAACCAAGGACATTATTGAGGCGGCTACTTGGACCTCCGTGCATACATTTGCCAAGCATTATAATTTACCTCTGTACTCTAGATCCCGAGCAGGGTTTGCCACTGCTGTACTGCAAGGGATCCTAACTGCACCATAATTCTTCTTCCTCCTCCCCTAGTTTGGCTATGGTATTCTACCCATTTGTTATGACTGCAGATGCATCCTTGAAGGACATAGTACAGTTTTGTACCTACCATAAATGTAGATGTCCGAACAGGATAGCATCTGCAGTCAGGTTTACCCACCCTCCTTCCCCTCTGTGGTACTCCTAGGGTATTTACCCTCCTAATAGCTAGCTGGGGTGGAGTCTCTTATGGTGTATTTGTTTGTATATATGTACATACATTGTTATTTTTTGTGTTTGCCTTCTACTTTTTTGGAAACATTGGCATTTATCCAAAATATAGCTTACCAAGAGGGCAACTGGCATCTGGGGCAAGAAACACTGAGGAAAATGGCGTCGGCTGATGCCTTTATACCCGAAGACCAGCAGAGATGACGTCGGGTGAAGTGCGACATCAGCCGAAGCCGGACCCAGACTTTGGAATCCGGCCGACCGAAGGGCTGCCTGACGACAGGACAACCCATTTGTTATGACTGCAGATGCTATCCTGTTCGGACATCTACATTTATGGTAGGTACAAAACTGTACTTTACAGAATCTTCTAAATGAAGTGCATCTTACATAGCAACATGTCATATCTAAATTTCGACCATGAGCTCCACCAAAGAGTGCATTTTAAACGTGACAGCAAAACAAGTTGTGGAATTTTCATCAAAAGAGGCAAACTGCTGAAGCCCTTTCTGTGTTGGATTGGAGAAGCCTGTCCAGTGATAGTGATGGAGTCCGTTAACTTTCACAGAAGAATAAGATGGTGGAATATGGAGCACAAGTAAGTGCTTTATTCTTCCTGGAACTACTTGTCTCTGCAGTTGAGATGCGTATGCTGTTCACAAAGGCCTGCTAATGTACATCGCTAAGAAAACAAGTCTTGCAAAGTTCTGTGAATCATATTAACCTTTCCCCATTTTGGCAGGTCATATCTGCTTATCTTAATTGTGATAAGTCATGTTAAACAGCTGAAGGGGACACCCCTTCTCCCAAAGAACCTCTAAGGTTGCTAATGCACAACACCTCAAGAACATTACAGTTCTGTGATGTTTTGCAAGTAGAGTCAGCCTCCCCCATTTTGGCATAACTTAGATGTTTACCTCAATTGCCGTCTGCCATCTTGTACAGTTGAATGAGAAACCCCATGTCTAAGAGGACCTCTAGGTATGTAAGTTATTGTAATAAGCAGTACAGACACAAGCAAGCATACCTGCCACATTCATTAAGTTACATGTTTTCTTCTCCCTTTACAGGAAAGTATTTGTTAAACTCAACTTTCTAGTTGCAGTGTGCGCAAGTCCTCTGCTCTCTCTGATTTGCCCCTCCCCCCATAAAATTGGCAATTTACATTTGCCTATTCATCGACACAACATTTTCTACCTAACCCATCATGTTACAGCCCTCTAGCCTGTCTTTCTACCTACCACTGCTTTATCTCCCTTCTGAACATCTAAGTGGACAAATGCCATACAAAATAATTATTATCTACCAATATCTACTACAACCCCCCTATAAACAGAGCCAAAACATGCAATTATCATCCCAGCCATGGACTCCACCACCTCAGCAAAGATTGTCTATCTAGCACACACTATCTCCAGTTCCTCACACAAAAGTTTCTTAAAATTGCCTAAATTCCTAGGTAAACCACCCCCAATACTGTTGACACTACTTCTTAGAAGCAACACAGAACCAAATACAGGTTCTCCCTCTAACTCCTACCTAACCAAATAAAGTAACTCAAACCAAAGTGCCTGTTTCCTTATTAATGCTCAAAGCATTATAAATGTACATGTCAAACTGACCACCTTCACAGCCCAACACAACCCAGACATTATCACCATTATAAAATTCTAGTTTAAATACAACAACCCATACATTCATCCCTCATGTCTTTATGGGTCTGTATTATTTCATCGAATGGCTTTTCAGCAAATAGCTGAACAGTCATTCATTGAACACTTATTTAGCGAAGCCGCTCTTCATTGAACCACAAATTTTAACTAGGACAAACCAGCGTTTGGCCACTGTCTGGAATTTTCTCTGTTCCCAACTATAGTGAGATCTAGGAGTTGGTATATTTAATTGGGGGGGATGGGGGGCACAGCCTCCCACATTGGGGAGTGGGGGGCATAGCTCCCAACCTTGACAGGTTTAATTTTTTTTTTTTTTTTGCTGTCGCTCAGTTGGCCAACGACTTGTTTGCCCAAATTTGCTGTGCGATGAAGAGCAGCTTCGGTAAGTAGGTGTTCAATGAATGGCTGTTCAGCTTTTCACTGACTAGCCATTTGATGAAGTAATATAGACCCGTCTTTACATGCTATGACTGCTATCTTAATGCAAGACCAGGAATCAAAAAGATTGCAACACCTTACTGCTGTGTAGACAGCAACACAAAGCAATGCAAAAGCTGACTCCATTTCCATTCAGAGACACCCATATGATATAGCAGTACCTTACTGAACATCCCTTCTTCAATACAGATCATTTCAAATACCAATAATGACATAATCACGTCAGCCCTAACCATGCCTCTCAACTGTCCAGATTGTTGCAGATTATCTAGATTTTTGCTTCATGTTTTGGGTCTGCTCCTTATAAAATTTGTGTTTTTTTGGATTTCTGTGGCAAATCAGTAAGGATTGAATTCACTACATAATGACAGGCATTTGAGTTTCAGACTTCATATCCTTCAGAAAAATGTATGGTAACACAAGACCTTTTATTATAGCAACTTTCTAACTTTATAAGAGCCATATTTAAAATTTGACCCTATTGTTGGGGCTTCACCCCCCCCCCCCATTATTTTTGCCTTTGTTCAGATATGTTGTGCTATGTGGTTGAGAGCTATGGCCAAACATAAAAGCCTCCTTGTCCTAGGTGTCTTTACTGTAAATTTTCTGGGCCCTGATACACAATGACATCTTGGACTTTCTACCTGACCTCAGCCTCATCAAATTTGTCACCCAGCCTATGTGACCCAGCATGATATCCTCAAATAAATAACTTATTGACCTAGTAATCAGAAGACATTACATCCACCATATCTCAAATTACCATGCATCCCCCATCTTTTAGTAATCACTGCCCCATAAATTTCTACATACAAAACTTAACCCTAAAAATTCCCCCTAAAGTGTGTATTCTTAGTAGCAAATCTCTGCTACATTAACAAGCTTAAAACAAACCCATTATCTCTCAACCTTTCTCCATTAACTGTTTTAATGCATCCAAGTCTTGCCGCCAAAACCCTTACCAATATTCTCAAAAATATTCAAGACAGATTGCTTCCATTAATTCCTAGACTGTACAATGCCAACAACAAAAATTGGTTAACACTTGAGCTTAAGGCCTTAAAGGTCCAGCAGTGGGAGCAAAGGGTTAAGTCTATGAGCTGTTGTTCTGCTGTACAGGGCTTGATTCAATCAGCCCTCACTTTCCTACTTAGACCTTCAGTAAGTCACTTAACCAGACATTCGTTCCAGGTCACCTCTGAAAAGGGACTGTGTGTACAGTGGGCCTACCTAGTTAACAAGAGTCTGTGTTCAGTCATCGAATGAGAAATCCATTGAACCTCTTTTCATCAAACTTAAAACATCGAACGTTCACTTCAGTGAACATTCAGTCATCGAATATTTTACCCAGTGAATGGAGTTGGTTGGCCAGCATTAGGAAATTTGCCCTTTTCCCCACTGTAGTGCGATCTCAGAGTTGGTATATATAAGTATGCGAGGTTGTTTTCGTATGCATGTTGGTCCACGGCTTTTTTCCCTGGGTAAAATATTCTGTGATTAATTGTTCGCTGAAGTGAAAGCTCAATGTTTTAAGTTCGATGAACAAAAGTTAAATGGATTTCTCATTCGATGACTGAATACACATACCCAGTTAACAAACAGGTATTATATTATTAATTACTATTATTATTATTATTATTATTGTTATTATTATTGTTAAGGTCTTCTTAAGACTTGGAGAATGAAATACAAAAAAACAAAAGACTTGGAGACAATGCCTGGCATCCATGGAAACACAACTCAACAACAAACACACATTTACAGAACACACACAAATGCATAACCATATAAAACAATCAAAGTCAACTTCTTCAAGGCTAAACAAAATTCATTGAGCAATAGACTAAAACTTTTCTGGAAAGAAATTAATTGCCTAACAGAGCAAGATACATACTCAGCATCAAAAACTTTCTACTCCACCTTCACCCCCATGCAAATGTCCTTAAGCAGTTCATTACTCTCCCAGTCATATAGCACAGTAATCCTCACTGTCCAGATAATGCACCAACTCTCCTACCTTTCATCCTTCCCTTCTATTTTAAACTAAATAAGGAAAAAGACCACCTTCCACTCCTCCAACCATTTCTAGTAGACTTTCATTAGTCACCTTCAATATATGTTTAGTTAGGCTCTCCTACTAACCCTCTAATCTGACTCACTATGGAATTACTGCGTCTATTTTGAAGTGTGAATTCAGGAACAAAGTAACGAAACAAGCGTCAGACTGAGGAACCCATATAAAATGCTGCAGCACATTCAGGAAAAAGAAGTCAGATAATCTGCTACATCATCCTCATTCCTAATTACCAAACATACATTAGGCCACATAAGGCGGAAGGAATTTTGGCAATGTGCTGTAGTCACACTAGTCGACATATGTAATGTAATAATCAAAATGTTAGCATTTTGCATATGAAATCAGTAAGTGAGTATAGGTGTAAACTTAAAATTATGCTATTGTAGTTTCTTTAAGTAAAAAAGCAGCATATATTTTGAAAAGAAAAGACCCTGAGCCTTTATTAACTTGTTTTGCAATACTAGAACTTAAATTTACATTATCATAGCTTTCTTCCCAGACATAGTATTCTTAGTGTTTTCTGCTGAACACAGGCCTGAAGGTGACCTTGGGGTTCCAGCACCAGAGGATGATCCTACAAGAAGCAGCTAACAGTGTGAGCTGGTATGTCAAAACAGAAAATAGGGAGATTAGAAGGAAAAGAATCGCACGTGTGCAAAACCCCTCAGTAATGTATTTGAAGCGTAGATGAAACATATGTTACAAATGTTAATAATGTGTGAGTTGTTTTCACCTCAAAGAATGCTAGATGAGAACAGACTGAGCCGTCAGAAGTCCACTCAGGTAATCCAGAAATGACATGTAACTGTTTTGACACAGAGTATTGAATGTGAAAAATAATGTTACCATGTGGAGACATTTTGGCTAAGTACGCATGGATCACAGAATCTAAAATGTTTCATATGAGCCAAAGACAGTTGGCTCACCTCCAGGAAGAGTTGTTTCAGTCAAGAAAAATCTTAAATGACCAAAGACAGTTATCAAAATGCATATTTAAGCCATAATGAAAAAAATAAAAGAAAAAAATAAAATAAACTCATAAAGAAAAATAACATGCATGTGTGGTTATGCTGCAAGACGTAAGTGTCTGTTGTACCACATCAGAAGACCAAGGAAACCTGGAGAAATTGTCGTATTATAAACAAAGGTGTTAAGCTTGTCCCCTGGAGAATCACATCCAAGTCCTTTTGAGTCTGTGCTTAAAGCAGCACAGTGCCTGTGCTGTTAAGTACTTCATATGCTATGATGACTGCAGATTTTTTAAATTCATTTTTAGATGAATTCTGTCCAAGTGCCTGCTGACCACCCATCAGTCAGACTTTGCCCATTTGTTCCTTTGTTCTAGGGGTTCCATCTGGACCTGAGATGAGAGGTGTCTGAAGGGAGGCCAATCATTCAAGTAGCCATGATTGTCCTTTGAGCTTTCACTGGTATCCTGGCAATAACAGCATTTGGGTAGGCTAATCTCATCCCCCTGGGCAGTGGGACTGTGAACTGCATCACCGTAGGAGCTCACAGTGCCCCCCCTTGTGAGTGTGCACTTCACTAAATATGCATACTGTGTATCATCTTATCTTTACAAGAATTTGCTGCAGAATGAAAGGCTTTCATACTTAAATGGATCATATTTAAGAAGAGTTTTTTTCAACAGATTTCTTTAAAAAAATCTTCAGAAGTCTTATTAGAAATTTCTAAGACAACTAAACTTCATTAAATTGTATAAATGAAAGGATTACAGGAGCAAGAAATGCACTCTGATTTCCATTTAAAGCAAAATAATATAAATGTGGAGGCAGTAAAAACCCATAAAAACAGAAACAGAAAGAAGAGAATAAGGATGTATGATATACATGAGGGTGGAAGGCGGAAAACATGGCTAATGTACATCTACTACAGGTCCTCCCTTGCTTGTAACTCTTGGCACAACTGATTACTGCCACTTGCTCACCCATCTCCACAACCCTAAAATTTCTAGTTGCTTCCTAAATCTAAAACTCCAACTCCCCCTTCCTAAACCTAAATTCCTGATGGCTCCCTAACTCTTAAACTCCCTTCCTGCTCCCAAAACTTCCTTCCGTTTCCCTAATCCTAAACCCCCATTCCCACTACCTAATCGTAAAATCCTCCTCTTTTTCCCTTCCAACAGCTGCTTGCCCAGACTCACATCTGAGTTTGAGCATGAATGACTGGAATTTGGAATAACTGGAATCTTAATCTTGTAACTGGTTTCACAATAACTGAAAGTGGAACCTTTAGAAAAGGAAAGAAGCACATTTCATAGACATGGAATTTGTAAGAATGATATATTTCCTCCGGGGTTAGCCCTCATGTGTCTGATAGCGGCAGACAGTAATGCCCAGACTAACATAACCCCCACATAACCTCTACAAACTCTCTAACATACCCTGTCCTAATAAACATCCGTCATACATAGGGACGCAGTTGGGTTGGATTGCATGGTGAGATGTATAAAAGCCTTGTGGTTGTTAGCTTAGTACACACCTGTAAACCTATGAACTTATGAGCAGCAGCCTTACCAAGCTACAGGTCACTCAAGTCCTTGGTTTTGAGACAGTGCTTTACAAGCTCTTGGGATTTGTTTAAACAAGGCTTTGAACATTCAAGAAAGACTTTTGATAAGGAATTTACAGGCATACAGGTCACTATTAAAATGTCTTCAAATGTTAATGTCGCAGTAAGACCTACAATAGTGAAAGTTATGTTTTATTTGATAAAGAACATGTGTTAAAGTACTGCTTGTAGAACTCCAGTTAAAAAAATAAGTAATCCATTGGGAAAGTGATTTTACAGTTAAAGTGTAAAGAAGAAATTTCTAAATTACCTCTCAGTTCCCTATCATATCTTAGACATTTGCTGTCGATCTGAGGTAAAATCTTTTGAAATCTACTCGGGGTCTAAAAATGTCTATGGAAATACTTCCATGCAA
Organism: Protopterus annectens; assembly: GCF_019279795.1. NCBI lineage: Eukaryota > Metazoa > Chordata > Ceratodontiformes > Protopteridae > Protopterus > Protopterus annectens. Next base: position 1,325,305,443 of record NC_056732.1, read on the forward strand.
AAATCCTAAATCACTCCGACTTTGTAGCATATTTGGGAACCCTACAGATTTCTTCCCAATGTTACTTGTAAGTTGTCTTAATGTTCTGTTAAACCAGACTTTTCTAGCCTCCTCTGACTGATTCTTATAGTTAGTCTGTGATATGTTGTATGTCCTACCAAAAATGTTTAAATTCAAAATTAAAAGTCCTATTAAAATTATCCATTTTTAGCAATACCTTTTGTTCTAAAATCAGCTAGAAAGTCTACCAGAGCTTATCTTTCAGTTAGCGCTCCCAGTCTCTTTCTCCTTGCCTATACTCTATCAGTCCCTGCTAGGAAGGACAGTATTTAGCCTTCAGTCTGAATTCCTGCTTAGCATCATCTCATGTTATTAGATGAAGCTGCTTGAACTGTAAAAATAATAACATCTTGCCAGAAATGGAGGATTGTGAAAATGAGAAGAATGCTAATTCATCGTTTAAGAAACAAAAGGCCAAATAAGAAATAGTTATTATTCTGAAACCAAACTTCATAGGACATCATATGTTTCATATAGCTGGTGTGTACTTTATATTTTTAATTAATTATTGATAAGTAAATTACCATTGAGTATAACATACCAATCATATATATATATAGATATAGCTACAGATATAGATGTGTGGGGGGTGTCAGTGTTCTTTGATGATGTCATTATTTTTGGAGATATGATGAAACTCAAGCACTATCTCTAGAATCCGTGGCGATCTTGTTTCTTTCTTTAGCTGTTTTCTGTTAAAGGGGGTATAGTTTTGGTTACTTTACTTAACACTTATTGTATTAGAAAGAAGTTAACTACTTCATTAGTACATGCATAGTAGTGTAGATTTAGTACTTACAGTATTATAGTTTTGCATACTTAGAGATTAATTTAAATCTGCATTTTTTATTTTTAAATATTTTTAACAGAGTAACTAATGAATATTCATAAGCATTAAAATATTGTTATTTTCTTCAAAGCTTTACATGCTTGTTGTATTACGTAGAATTTGAAGCATTTGTTGTACTTCTAATACACTGAGATACATGTGACCATTACACTTGTTTTGTGCGTGGTTAAGTCTACTGCTGAGGTTTTCCTATACAACAAATTGTAACTATTTAATATTTGAATAAAGTTAATCTTCGTCTGTCCTTGTACTTTTTTAGATTTATGTAAGGACTGTAATTGTTTATGTGCATATAAGAGGAATTGTTGGGAATCAGAGCATTCAGCACACAGAGTATTAGCCGTGGTGTAATGTATATGTGATCCCTGCAGCATCTACTGTAGTGATCCCCTCTTCATGTATACCTTCCATGGCATTTCAATGAGAACTTTAGGCCTTCAAGATGGCTTTCTAGCTGTACATGGAATAAGAAGCTAAGATTAGTGTAGATACACAGTTTTGCTTGCATCTTTGCTTTCCTCTTAGATTTGTTTCATTTAAGGACCACTACTGTCAGAAACTCTAAAACATATATTTTTATCTTGTTATAAACTACTGCACACAATCCAAACATATCTGCAACAAAATAAGTAGTTATTTTGAAAAAGATAAGTAGTTATTTTTAATTTTGTTTGTTGTAATCCTGAATGCCCTCATGGGAGTGATCATCTTGATGTGATCTTGGTTTTGTAGAAGGATGTTTCTTTTCCACAATGCTTTATGATGGCACAGCTGATAAGATTAATTCAACATAGGCTGTCTTTTTAGATCACACTTTCATTCACTTAGAAGTGAAGTAGTGACTAATACTGTTAAGTTTCACAATACTCAGAGTCACTTGACTGCCTTACATGGACTGTTAGCAAGGTTTTCCAATATAAATGTGGAATACACTCCATGAAAGTGCTTGCTGACATGTGAGCAAATAGCTAAAACTGAAACAATGCTTTTAAAAAGTGACATTTTGAGAGTTTCAGGCCCTGTGGCAGCTACCCCATCCTACCTTCCCTCACTCAGTTAGCCAGACTGCCTTATTTCGTGCTTCAACACATTCATGACAATACATATCAAATGGAGTAGCCTCTGCATACTTCTCAACCTCGTAGCACAAGAAATCTGGACAAAGCCACAAATAATGGGGAATTAAGGACGAAAAATTAGGCACACTATTTAAATATTGCTCTTACAAAGTTAGAAAGTTGATAGACTAACAGTTATTGTATTAGGATATTTTTTTGAAGGCTATGAGGTGTGAAACTCAAATGTCTGTCATTATTTTCTGACTTTAGTCCTCAATGATTTCCCAGTGATTTACAAAAAAAAAAAACACTATTTTATGAGAAGCAGGTTAAAAATATGAGGCAAAAATCTGGACATTCTGTGAAAATCTGGATAGTTGAGAGGTATGAGCCTGTGTACCAGTAAAACTATTGCAACTTTTCTCTACTAATTGCTGTTATTTCTGCAACAGTGTCATATTAAATAATGTTAGAAAATGAATATCTGAAAACAGAGTGTACACAATTCTAACTTCCTGGAAATGTGCCCATCAAAATGACCGATTTAAAATGCATGCTAGTTGCTCACAGAAAATAGCTTTGCATAATAATAGTCCTTTATCATTAGGTCTACAGTCTTGTTTGATTACTGAACTTTTTGACTTGGCTTTGTCTTTCCCATAATGCAGTCCATGCACTGAAAAGGTGAGCTTATCTTGTCTAACTGTCTTTGCCAAATATTGTTTGCATTTACTGAACAAGGCAGAACTCAAGATCACTGCCAGCTGTGAGTGTTTCTAGATAGAATGTACAAAACTTTCTTGCAGTGGTGGCCTCTGGTTTGGGTTCTGCCTTATGATCCCATGTTTTAAACGCATTGTGAAAAGCAATTTATTTATTTATTTATTTATTTATTTATTTTCCTGAAAAAAAATGTGGTTTAAATTAGATTAAAAAGACAAGAATTGCATAACTCCAAATCAGTTTGTTGCACTTAGTGTCATTAGGTTGTGTTCAACTTCAGCCTTCAAATTAAACAATCTGTTAATTCTGTTGAACTTGAGAGATAGCTTGTAAGTTTTTAAAAACTTGTTATATCAGGCAATAATCATGTCGGGGAAATGTCATGCAAGCTAGGCCAATTAGTTTTTATACAGAACTTTAATACACTAGGCACTGCTATAAACAATAATGCATTATCTTCACTTATAAAGTCCAGCTCAAAATTTGAGAAACACTACCAGGACATATTATAGGCTAATGGCAATATTAGCATCAGAATTAAAGAATAAATGTGAAAGGAGTTTTCTGTTGAACTTTGATTCCACTAAGGTAGTAAGATGAGAGACTTGCAGATTGGAAAGCATCATGGAGATGTTTACTTTGAATTGTTATGGACCTAACCTAAGAATGACTTGGATTTTTATGTTATATACAATTGCTGTATTTGAGGAATTTGAAACTTTCCTTTTAAATGCTTTCTATTTTTTTTATTCATCATTAACTAGTAATAAGTTGTCTTTGTATGTTGCAGTTACCAGTTGGAGCACATTTTTTTATAAATTGAAAATTTTAATATAAAGAAAACAGACAAAAAAGATCTGTAAATTCTGAAAGGATTAATATGTTTATGACACATACAGAGGAAACGAATGCAGCTGCACATGGGAGTACTCCAGAAAAGAGCTGTGTAGAATAGTTTTGTGTCTCGTGGGATATCAAGTAGCAAAATACCTTGTTATATATGTTTTCCTTGGCCAGAAATTTTAAAATGTAATAGGCAAAATAACGTAAGAGCAACGGAGACAAATTATTTAAGAAAGTATCAGAATATTTTATTTGTTCCCAACATGGTATGCACCCAAGGAAGCTGATTTCAATCCAAATGTCCTATAAGAGAATAAACTGCTAAGACATGCTAATATGTGGACTTGAAGAACATACTAGAGAGAGGAAAATACAATCTAAAGAAGAGAATTGTAGTTTTGACTTAGTTGTCCTGTGATTCTTTATATGTCTTCTCCTCTGGAGTATCAAGGATTGAGGATACATGATTGTTTGGTATGCAGTGGTTTTCTACTAATGCTGAGATATGCACTTTTCTTGTGTTTGTATTATTATGCAGGTTTAATAAAACATTGAAGTGCATATAGTCTTTTAATTTCGTGTAGTATTAGTCTTAGTGACCCTTATGGAGTTGGTCTTAAAGAATAACTTTGTCGTTTTTGAAGGTCAGTATTTTCTCCAGAAAACTGGAGTAACTATGGGGGCCAATTGTGCCCCCATATTTGCAAACATTGTCATGCTGATATGGGAAAGAAAGTGCCTTTTTGCTTCATCATTTACCCATAAGTGGAGTCTGTATTTGCAATATATTGATGATTTGTTTTTCCTTTGGACTGGTAATATTAATGATGTCCAGGCATTTTTAAAGTATATTAATGGCACTACTGAGTTTTTAAAATTTACACATACTTATAGTTTTGATAGTATCAATTACTTAGATGTGTTAATTAAGAAGGACATGAATTTACAATTTTACAGTGACTTATACAGAAAGCCCACTTATTGTAATAGTCTCCTACATTATAATAGTAATCACCCTATGCATGTCAAAAAAGGTTTAGTTAAAGGGCAATTTATAAGACTTGCACAAATGGTCAGTAAAGATGTTGCTTTTACAATTCAATGTGATAAGCTGAAGGACATGCTTAGTTCAAGAGAGTATCCATCTGGTTTTATACAGAGCATACAGAATGAAATTTGTATCAAGAGACAAAGGGGAAGTATCATACCTCTTTTAAATAACATCAGTAGAAGTTTAGAGACTAACCAAGTTAGAACACTTTTTTCACTGTCAGACACTAAAGTTAAGGAATACACCTCTTGTTTTGTGACCAGATTTTCTGTGGACCATCATTATATACAACATATTTTATAGAAAAATTGGTGTATATTTCAAAGATATGATGGCCTATTAGATAAGATGACTCAGCGATAGAGCGATTTATCAAGATAGACACTGGAAGAGCAAGTGAGTCAGCTGCTAACTGCAGGAAATTGGAAGGAATATTGTCAGCAGATGTGGAGCAGGGTTTTAGTTTGGGGAGTAGAGATTTTATGTAGCTGGTAGGAAAAGGTCTAATGGAGAAAGTTTTAGAAAAGTTTAATGTTGGAGAGGGTTCAGAGGAGTTAGTACCTGAGAAGTCAAATTGCCTAGTGTAAAACAAAAAACAACAGCAACACAGGTATAGATGGATTTCCATAGTTTAGGTAAGCTTTCTGTGATATCAGTGATAGTCTTAGGAGTAAGGAAGCCATCTCTCTTTTATTGCACTGTGGAATAGCTTTTGATTTTATGAATATGAAATTTGTTTTTCTACTCTATAATTTAATGCTACATGTAATACTCTTTAAAAATATGGAAAAGTGCTTTATGAAAGTGTGAACTGAGCTGAACTGAGTTAGCAGACATGTTTGCCATCATATTGTCTCTGTGGCATAGAGGCTTTGGCCTTAACAATGCCTCAGCCAAAACGGGTTTGGCTAGTGACCCAAGCAGTTGATGATCCAGCGACAAATAAATGAGACTGAGTGTGCAGCAATGACTTGTCCATCCCAGTGTGAGAGTGTTGCCAAAGTTTAGCAACAACAGCTCCACGTGGGTGTGAGGCATAGGACTTCGGGGTGTGCAGCTAAGGATTATGGGTGCACAGTAATATGAACTTGTTGGGTCCAACAGGGCAAGCATATTGCAGTTCACTTTCCAGGAAACAGGACAAGATTGTTGGCAGCAAGTAAATAAAACATTTTGACCCACCACCACGACTGGAATAACAGTTACAGTGTTTGACTTTCACTTCTCTATCCTTTTAACCTAGGACACTGGGATCAGGAGGAATGAGTGGACCAATATGGAGCTTAATGGTTACAAGAGTGACAGTGGCAAAAAATTATTCTCCTCAAGCATACTTCTCAATTGTCCAGGTTTTTGCAGAAATGTTTTGGTCTGTTCCTCATAAAATGTATGTTTTTTTCTGGAAAATCATTGACGACTGAAGTCACTTAATAATGACATACATTTGAGTTTCAGATTTTACAGCCTTCAGAAAATGTATCCTAACACAAACCCTGTTATTCTAGCAACTTTCTAAGTTTATGAGTAATATTTAAAATCGTTTCCCATTTTTGGGCCTTTGTGCCCCCATTATTTTAGGCTTTGCCCAGACGTCTTGTGTTAAGAGGTTGAGAGGTGTTTCTTCTTCAAGTGACTTTTTATGTTCTAAAGACTATAGCATATTGACTGAGTTTGTTAAAACAATGTCATATAAATAATAACGTAACAAATACAAAGTTTCTTCTTGATTGCATTACTCGCTTTCACGAGATTATGTTTGGTGTCCTGTACTCTTCTGTCTCCTATTTGACAAATGAGCTTGAAGCAGACTCATCAATTGTGTATGCGCTTGTCTTAATAAACATTTTAAGAACCCAAAGTCAGAGTAAGTTTGTTTATTTATGTGGATTTTCTTTCCTTCATGTAATCAGTCTTTGCAGAGGACAAGTGTGATGGTCATTTGTGAGTTATTCCATTAGTTATGTAGCTTTCCCAAACTGTGCTACTTACCTCTACTAAGCATGTAGGCTCCTCATCCTCCTTTTCCTGATTTGCTGTACTTTGTCACAAATGCATTGTTCATATTTAACTCCATTATCTTCTCAATTCTTTCAAGTATTTGTATTTCACTATGTGCACTCAGAGCATCCGAATATTATCATCATTTAAGATTTGCAGCTGACCTAATGTAAAAATGGAAATTGTATGCAGTCTAGCACATTTTTGTAGTACATAGATTGTTCCAAATTGTGTTTGGACAGAAGTTGTAATAAAATGATTTGGGTATTTAAAATAATTAATTTCATCATTTTTCTGAGTCTTCATAGTAGCTTAACTGGACATTTTGAAGTTCTTTTTCAAACCTTCTAGCTTACAGATCTCAACAAATACCACTGACCAAATGGGTACAGCAAGTCTCCAGTGCTGCAGGAAGGACTGGATAGCTGACTGCCTAAAGAGGACAAAGATTTTAAAAATTTTGTTAGCCATTAATGTAGGACAGAGTATATTGGGTGGGTCTTATAGCCATATTTGGAAATCACAAGCAGACTAATTAATAGACGCATCAAGACTTGATTCATGGGAAGATGGCAAGTTCATGCAGATGCAGGCATAATGTCGGAATGTCACTGGACCAGCAAAGAAATCAAAGGGAGTTTAAGCTGTGTTGCAAGAGCAACAGCTTTGTTTTGTCTGTACCGGCCTGCTGAGGAAGTGCTTGGCCAAAAGCTGGAGGTGGGGGGTTACTGAACAGTTCTCCAAACGAGCAAGCATTTACTGGATAAAAAAAAAGTTTGAGGACCACACAGCCCTAGATTAGGCCAATGATTACCAATCCTCTGGTGGTATTTCTCCCCCCTTATATCCCTAGTCAAAGTCTTTTCCTTAAATTTGATGTCAGCAAACCCTATCCTAGTCCTGAAATTGCCATCCCAGTTTCAGCATGTATCTTCTGTATGGGAAAGTTATTTGTTTCTGTCCACTCTGTGTCTGACAGTGATTCATTGAAGTGTTTCCTGTCATGTTTATCACCACCTTTAGCATTCTTATAAGAAAAGCACAGTCCAGGTCTGAACTGTCTGCAAACAGTTAAAGTTATCTTTGAGTATGTGTCTACCTGTTTGAGCCAGTATTAATTTTTCCCCTGGAGAGCTCTCTTCTTTGGCTTGTAAGCATACCCCCCCCCCCCCACACACACACACACACTCATCTTCCACTTTCTCTCTTATTCCCTTCTATTAGCAAATAGTATCCATAACTGATCAATACTGTGTGTTTGTTAATTTAAACTGAGACCACAGTAGCCTACTGATACAAGGTTATCCTGTTTTTCCACCTGAGAAATGGTTAAGAAATTACTTACAGTTTCAGAGCAGTCCTTGGTCAATTGTGATTGTTTCTTAAACACAAACTTGTATTTGCTTTGGCTCATTAGCAGCAGTACAATGAACTGCCTGCTCACACCTTTGTTCTCCCCTCCCCCTTCCCTGTTTATTACCTTAAGACAATCCCAAAGTTAATAAATATTACCTGTGGCAGGCACCATTTTTACAACTACAACCACCCTTGTCACTGTCATATGTTCATTTATCAGTTAACTCTGTTACCTGATTGTTGCCAGCCCCCTCATAAGAGCAACTAACAGGGTCTCTGCCTGCTTCGCTCCCTACCCTGCCCCCTATTCCCTCCCGCCCCCAGTGATCCCACTTTTATTACACTCACAAACCCCTCCCATCTTTCCAGTAGCCAACCACAGCACTAACCCAACACTACCTCCTCCATCTTCCCACTACTATCACACCTCCTCAACTAACATGTACAAGCATACCTTACCTATGCTCACGGCATGCACTCTCCTTGCATATCTTACATCCTACCAAAGCTCTGTCATTCCCCCACTCAACCACTACCACTGTACTACTACTCACACCACCACTCATGTCTCACCCTCACTCAGCTCCCCTCCCACCAACTCAAGAAACATCCCTATGCACCCCCACATATTCTACCAACTATATTACTCAAACATAAAGCATCCCTACAACTTAACACAGTAACCCTCCCACCATACCTATTACCCAAAGAGCACAATCATAAAGTTTCCCTTTTAAACAAACACATTCAAAAACTGAGAAAACTAATAACCTCATGCATATCTAAACTAGCCCTAAGTGGAGATATCCACCCCAACCCTGGCCCTACCATCTCCAACCCCAGTCCTCATAATCAGACTAGAAACCACAACTTCTCCCATATTACAGCCAATAGAAAGCCAAGTGACTTCCTTCTACTAAGCCTAAATATTAGAAGTATATCCAACAAAGTCCATGAACTCCATGCCACCATAGACTTGTACTCCCCAGATATAGTCATCCTGACAGAAACCTGGCTAAAACCTCACATTACCAGTGAGCAAATACTCCCTACAGGTTATGGCATACTAAGAGTAGACCGGCTAAACAAGAAAGGAGGCGGTGTAGCTATAATATTTAAACAGCATCTAAACATCCAGATCTTAAAATCATCAGCTGCACAAATAGGCAATGAAGAAATAATATATACCAACCTCAAAATTAACCAAAACAAAACCATCAACGTAATTGGATGCTACTTCCCACCTGGCCAAAACATCCCTCCACTAGAAAACCTCCTCAGCTGGTCTACCCACTAGAAAACCTCCTCAGCTGGTCTACCCACTATCTCCCCCAAGAAACTATCATTTTAGGTGATTTCAATATTGACTGGCAATCCTGTTCTGGCAACCATCCAACCCATCATGTAAACCTTCATGGCTTCACCCAACTAGTCCAGTCGCCAACCAGGATAAATAAAAACTCCAGCAAGCACACTACCCTGGACTGGATACTAGTCAGTAAGAGCCCCCAGTCATATATAACAGGCTGCTTATCAGATAGCCTCAGTGATCACTCCCCAACATTCCTACTCAAAAAATACCTATACCAAGCTAAACCTGTCATCTACCATCAAATACGTAAAAAACTAAACTTTAACCCACTCACATTCATCTCATCCCTCAAAGAATGTAACTGGCATCCTCTAAAGTACCTCAGTCTAGATGACGCAGTTGAATTTTTTAATACTACCTTCCTGAGCATCCTTAATTACCACGCCCCCATGAGACTTTCCAGAATCAAAGCACAACCCTCCCCATGGCTACAGAAAACCACTAAGTCAGAAATGAAAAACAGGGATAAAGCCTGGGAGCACTGGCGCAAAACCAAAACCCCCTCAACTAGACAGAAATTCCTAGAACTACGCAATAGAGTCAAAAAGCTAATAAAACATGACAAATTCCAATACTACCAGTCTGCCCTAGACTCCTCCCAACACAGCCCCAAACAATTCTTGTCCTCCATAAACTCCATCCTCCACCCAGGTAAAGTCAGTACCCCCTCCTCCTAACATCCCTCACTCCTCCGAAAATATTGCTACCTCATTCAACACACACTTCACACAAGCCATACTATCACTAGCTAAACAACACAACCCCCCACCCCTCCAACCCACACCTTCAACTAGTAATCTCCCCACTGCCTTATCTTTTTCTCCTGTACCTACCTCCAACATAAAAAACTCTTAACTAAACTTGAGCCCACCAGATTAGCAGCAGACAACCTCCCAAGTGAATACCTACACATCGCAGCTGATGCTCTGGCCTACCCAGTATCCATCTTGATTAACCGATCTCTGTCAGAAAGTTACGTTCCCACACTGTGGAAAGTATCACATATAATTCCCCTCCACAAAGGCGGACCCTCCACAGAACTAACCAATTACTGCCCCATAGCTATTCTCTCTCCACTCTCCAAAATACTAGAGGGATGCATACACTCTCAGGACTCAGACTACCTCCTTACTAACAACCCCTTTTCCAGTACTCAGCATGGTTTCCGACCAAACCATAGCACCACCACTGCGTTACTCTCCTTTACTAACACTATCCTTCAGCATAAAAACAATGGCTATCTCTCCTCTGCTACTTTCCTAGACCTATCTACAGCATTTGACATGGTCCCACACAAACAACTTATCTCTGTCCTCAATAACCTATCCTTCTCACAATCAGCCACCAACTGGTTTCAGAGTTACCTGTCTGACCGCCAACAATCCGTTGTATGGCAGAATGACATATCTCCCCAACTACCTGTCTCCATAGGGGTTCCTCAAGGATGCATCCTTGGACCCTACTCTTCTCTGTTTTCACCAATAATCTAGCCTCTGCCACCAAACATGGCACACTCATACAATACGCAGATGACTCAACCATCATCTGCTCAGCCCAGTCCCTACCCAAACTGTAAATGTCACACAGGAAGGCTTTTCCTCTGTTAAAACTTGGTTATCCGATGCCCAATTAATACTCAACCCAAACAAAACTAAACTACTCATCTTCCAACCCGCCAAACATACTCAAAACAACTCTCACTTTAACATCAAAGACAACACCACTATATACCCAACTGAACACACCAAATTGCTAGGAGTGGAAATAGACAATAAACTAAAATTTGACATTCACATATCCTTGACCATAAAATAAGTCCACAAAAAACTAGGAGCGCTATACAGAAATAAGCAACTTCTCACCAAAGCAGCAAAGATTTCAATAGCAAATTCCCACCTTATCTCTACCCTACTTTATGCCTGTCCAATATATACCAACCTAAGGCAATGCGATTTAAACAAGCTAGAGACCTGCTACAACAAAATTGCCAAATTCGCCACAGGGGCATCCTACCGTAGTCACCACTGTCTCTCACTTGCTGAACTGGGCTGGCTTGAACTCCCTCACCTCCTTCAATGGTATCAACTCTCACTCGCCCACAAACTAGTAAATCATCCACTAAATGTCCCATCCCTCCAGAATCTACTCCAACCCTATCGCACCACCAGACCACTAAGATCCAGCAACAAAAATCACTTGCAGATCACTAAAGCCAATAACTCTGCTGGTGAAGTACTATTCTTTTGCACCATAGCCAAATTATGGAACTCCCTCCCACCCACAATTACCTCCATACCATCATGCACCCACTTCAAAACTTTACTAAAAGCGCACCTAAAAACATGCTGGCTATGCCCTTGCAACTCCCACTCTAATATCCCCATCCAACCACTACCTTTCTTTCCACTCGACTAACTACCTTGATTATAGCAAGCTCAGATGCTCATAAGCCAGTACTTATTATACAGCAGGAACTTCTTCTAGTAACATTTGTTAATGTCTGTTATGTACTTCACAGATAAAGATTCTAGTTGTCTACTGATGTACTAGGTTCTTCATCTGTAAATATGCTGTAAGTAATTGCTATGTAAATTGTTAATCGCTATGTAATCCAATGTAACTACTGGCTGTTTATTTTAACTATGGAGCTTTTCTCCCCGGGCCTCCACTGAAAATGGACCTACGTCCAGTCGGACATTCCCGGTCAACAAATATAAATAAATAAATAAATAAATAAATAAATAAATAATAAATGTTTTTTCACTGTTCTAGTCAGTGCACTGTTAGTCCCACCTTTGAACAGTGAGGTCAGCACCCTACTTTTGTCTGCTGAATTAGGTCTTTCACATTATTGGAGAAAGATGTGTTTGTCTTGATCTCAGTCTGACACTTTATGTGTAAGTAGTAATGCACATGCACAGACTGATTAGCTAAATATTCCTCATAACTTGTTACTGCTGAATTTGTATCAACCATACAGCTCAAATTTGCCTTAACTTGATACAAATAATTCTTACAATTTCCCATATCTGTCCTACCATCCTACAGATAGGTTGCATTAGTCTCATGTTGTTTTGATGCTCCCTTTTTTCATGTTCATGTCACAATATTAATTTTACTTTTGTACTAGGTTTCCCATTAGTGTTTGCAGCAGTTATACTAATTTCTAACAACTTTTTAGGAATTTTGTCCTTTGTGGGGTACTTCATAAAAATGTTCTGTTGTATCTGTGGGTTGCTCCCTTCATGCTGTGTTCTTCCTGTACTAATTTACTTCTTTTGCCTGATTTTCATCAGCGTGCCCTTTACTTATTCTTAGTTTTCATTCATTTAACAGCTTCAGTCACCTGCTAATTGATTAATCTTCTCTGTTTTATGTGTATCTGTCTGCTGGTCTCTTATCTGTGCTATCAACAATACTTGCATTGGACTGTTGTCAGCCTGGGCTGTGGCCAAAAGGAGTATTTTATCAAGCTCATTTTGTTGCTGAATGAATGACTGACTACCTGCCTATATACATTACATGCATACATACATACATACATACATGCATACGTAAATAAATAAGTTAACTGTCACAAACTATGTCTAACCCAGACGAGTTTTACTGTGGATGGTGTGTTCATTCTCATACATACTCCTTTAATAGCTATGCAAAAGTTACATTTTACTGTCATCAAGTTTATTGTCATCATCAGATAATTAGATGGCCCTTCCTGTAATATTTTGTTACCACAATGTACTACTGTGTTCTGTCTATGCAAAGCAGGAGTGATACAAAGTGCTGCTGTCACCTAAACCTTTCCAACACCTCAACAAAATTAGCAGCAGATGAGAATGGATAGTTGCTTGGCAAATGCTGCCCTCTGCTGGCTGGCTGTAGGCTATACAATGCACACCTTCAGAAGGCAGTATGTATGCATGCAGCTGGTACCTGGCAGTTCAAGTTATTTTAAGCTCGGAAGCAATATGTTGGAATCTGTCTGTGTTTAAAGCATTGCCTTATTTCTGAACAGCTAAACATATGGAACTATGAAGTCACTTTTATACATGTCTGTGTAGCTTGTGTTTTGTGAACATGAAATTTGCAGTCCATGTTTATGGTAAATGGCTTGTCATAAATGCTGGATGGAGCTGAAGGTGAGTATTATGGTAACTCCATCTTTTAACTGACTTCTGTGTGAATTTTCAGTGCTTAGTGGCATGCTTGTAATTTTCATTTCCTTAGTCTAAGACCAAAAGTGCTGTAACTTTGAACATTCTTTTTCCAGTGAAGCACAGGCCACTCCTACACACAGATCTGGTGATCAGTGATGTAACTGGTTTAAAGGCTGTGGAAGTCACATGGTGGTGATGTAGCATTAAGCAGAATAAGCCAATTATGCATTCTTTTAACTCTGTTTTAGTATATGTGCCTTTCTGTCACTCAGATATACAACTGACTTAATCGAAATCGTAAACATGTATTTCCTTCCCTTTAATATGTATCTGCTATAGCAACACATTTTTTAATCCCCTATTCTGATGGCACACATATGTCATACAATATGTTCTTTAATTTTCTGTTGGTTTTCCTACATAGACTGCAATGCATTCATCACACTTCACGAAATATACCAGATTGAATGTCACTATCAGCATATAAAGAAAATTTGTATTCTTTACCTGTAGGTAAATGCACAAATTAATTTGTAGGTACACCTAATTACACTATGCAGTTTAGGAACATACCCCTGTAATAAGTTTGCATCTGCATTTCTCTCTGTTTTTCTCGCAACTGACAGCTGACCCCTATGCTGACCCAACAGTGGCTGTACATTGAGTCACTGTAAAATTTGGCTATAACCTGTGACTAAAAGAGAGAGAGGTGCACGCTTATTACAGAGATGTGTACCTAATCTCTGGTTTATACTTTTATATCCACCTTGTGAATAGCTTAACTGCTGCTTCAAATTATTCTTTATTTGTATATGTAAAGTATGGGGTATTAACGAATAACTTTTGATTTTTATGGTATTATGAAATGTTCTTAAATAACTTTGTTGCATCTGTTGCACATAATACTGTAAAGCCATCTAGCAACAAGTTTAATGGTTTGGCTGACTCCTCTGCATGAGAGTCCTCATGTTTGCATTCTCCCCATATAATCCAGATAGACAATCTGCCAGCAGACACACACACACACACACACACACACACACACACACACACACACATACGCACACACAAAAAAAAACACACACACCAACATACACACACACACACAAAAGCATATTTATTTTAGTCTGTATTTTGCTGTGTTGTAGATCAGTAGGTGTTGGCTGCCTTGCAGTGACTTTTTCACGTCTATTACTGTACACATAAAATAAATAAAAAATATAAAAAAAAAATATTATTGCTAGATTAAACAATGACTTACTTTCCCTACCGATGATGTTTTTAAGTGTATTTTATCTTCCCTCTTCTTGATTTATTCTTTAAAAAAATGACCTTAAGCAGTGCATAGGTTTTTTTTAAAAAGGTCCGTGTTGTAAACTAATTTTCAGCGATATCACGGTATTTCACAGGACTGGTAAGTTTTCATTGCCCTGTACGTGTCAGAAAAAAACATTCAGATCTGTCTGAATACAGGAGAAATTAATATCTGCCCCTTCTATTAAGTATTCATACTATTTTTAGGTCCAGGCCTACAAAATGTCTTCTTTTTTGTTGCAAAGCACTCATGCATCATTTTCTCTTTGTACTGATGGGGTTAATGATCTCATTAGCATTGCATCTTTGTGCATCTCACACTTAGAAGACATTTAAAATTATAATTATATAACACAGTAATTATGTAACAGTTTTTAGAATCAACCAGATTATTTTATTTTAACTTTGCAGTGCAGCTGTCATGCAAGAAAATGATTACATTGTACTTTATTTTATTATTAACATCTATTGTCGCAGCATTGAAACATGTTACATTTTGGATTCAGAAGAGTGACAATTATACCAAGAAGTACAAAACTCAAGATTCATTAATAATATAAAATAACAACCAAACACTACTTATTCTAGGAACCACTGGAGGCAAAACTTGCTTTCGTCTTTTGTTGTGAAGACTTCTTCGCAATGAAGGCAGCCAACAACTTACAAGAGGTTGGGGTTTGGCTTAATGGTTAAGGATTTTACCTCACAGACCCAGAATATACAGTCTGATTCTCAGCTTTGAAAAATAAATTGACTGTGGTTAAAATGGCCCACAAGGGCAGTTAACCTAGTACTTGGCTATGGAGACACATTAAAAAACAGGTCTACTTATGTCTCAGCTTCAAGTCACAGGATCAGATGTAAAACAAATAGCTAGGGGTTATAATTTAACAGCTCAAAACTGTAATTTTAACTGTGAACTTATGGTTTGCCCTTAATCTGAGTTCCCAACAAAATCCCTTTACTTCAAACAAGTTATTAACATCTCCATTGAAATAACCAGTTTCTACTCAGTCACGCACAAAAAAAATCAAAACTTTACACAATTCATGCATGTTGTAGGGTATCCAAAGCATTTTTCTCATCTTTCTTTTTGATAGCCAGTATGTTTGTGTACCTGCTTTGAGACTTTCCTGGTAGTTTTGCATACATAGAAGACGTCACAGTTATACAGGCTGGTATAATGGTTGAGGTGTTTACCTCACAGACACAAGAAATAGGGTATGATCTCCACCTTGTGACACATGGCTAGACATAAAAAGGCCCCCTAGGTTCTTGGATCTAGTAATCTTCTATGAACCTTTATATACAGTCCCTGTGTTTTTGTTGTCACCTCCCACCTATGAATCTGTCATATCCTTTTGTAATAACATAGGGACTGGTCTTCATATAGTTGCACATTTTACAAAACCTGCAAGAAAATTTTCCCATTCATTTGTTATTCTGTGGAACATTCCAGCATTCTCTTAAAGTAACATCTTAATGCTACTGTTTTTTTCTTAAAAGTGGCTTTGCCCCCCACATTCCCACTACATATGTGTTCCAACTCCAAGATCCCAACACAGTGGAGAATTGTTCAATACCCTGAACCCCATGTGCTGCGATCCAACAAAATTCAGATTCCAGCAAAAAGAAACAGTGTTCAAGTTTACCAGATGTGAGCATTTGGGCTCAATTTTGTAAGTTTCAAGCTTTTGGTATTTTGAGATTCTAAAGGTAAACCATACATATGGATCTAGTGTAGTTCATTGCAATATCACAATGTTGAAAGCAAAACAGCTGACATGGTGCAGTGAAAAATCACACTATCAAGCAATCAAAGCATCTAATGTAATAAAGATCGCAAAAAAACTTGATTACTTGGCGGAGGTGATGAAGTATATGTGTTGTCAGGCACTGAACTACAGAGATAGTGGGGATAGTGAAATGCACTTGCTTGGTAGAGGCTCAACGTTGTGTTGCTGAATGGAGTGCAGTGAAGAGTTGAGGTTGTAATGAAATGTATTTGTTACCAGGGACCAGAAACAAGGGGTAAGGAATTACTTTTGGAATGCGTGCTATGTAGCTGAACTGCCAGAAGATAGTTGGCTGTGTTAAGATCCATAACTGTGTTGAATAGATCCTTAAGGTGTTGTATGTATGGTACTGTGTATTTTACCATCTGAACATCAGAGTATGTTGTCTGTAATAACGTTGCAAAGTATTTTGCCAGTTTTAAAAGGGGAATGCATTTTTGCTTTAAATTTTATTCTTACTTTCCAGGATTTATGTTATTTGTTTTGTAGTGCATCACAGTAAATGTGTGTAGAAAATGCAAATAAGGAACTGCTTGCGTTTTAGCGTTTACCACGTCAGTGTATTAGATTTGTTGTATATTATGTGCCATGGCAGTGTACTATAATATTACAAAAAAGCATTTCTCTGAATAGAGTCAAACACATTTTCAGAGTCTCATTGTAGTGATTACTACTCAAGTTATACTAAGTGATAGTCACCTAAACTATCTATTCTATCTCATCCTGCTCTAAGATGATGACTTGGCCAGTAATCTTCACTCTTATCCTGTACTATTACGTCTGCATGGCCACATACACTGTACCGTTCTCTCCTCAAATTTACATTGTTATGAAAGTTCACTTTACTACTGTCAGACTATAATAAAATACTATGGGTCTAGACTTTGCTATTCTAAACAAACATTCTGATCTACCTTTGAAGCATTTCTCATATCATTGTATTGCCTGTGTCATAATTTGAATATGTGTGTATGCTGACTATTCATATGTATCTTGTCAATGCATTTCTTTTCTCACTGTTGTTTGCTCAATCATTATTTTTCCTCACTACTGTATGTATGTGTGTGTGTTACTCATTCTGTGTGTCTTATGGAGCTTTTCTTCCTGGGCCTTAGTTTAAAAGGAGTTGAAAAGGAATTTTATACCCAGTTAGCATGGACCTGGCATGCACCCAGTTGGAGTTTCCTGGTCAACAAAAGCAATAACTAAATAACTAAGTAATTAAATATCTAAATAACTAAGTAACTAAATAACTAAGTAACTAAGTAACTAAATAACTAAATAAATACTAAAATAATCCCACGAGTACCATAAAAAAAATTTGTAAATCAATATAATAAAGCAATAATGTTATTCAACTCATTCATTCTAATCATTTTATTACAATAAATTGTTTTTAAGAATTATATGTGTGTTTTTACTAAGGTACTGAGGTTCTCCATTCATTTCCATGACAGTTTAATATGTTTTGCTGATATTTCTGTATGTTAATGATTTAATACCAAGAAGCATATGGAACAAGCCATCTACCGATCAGATTAGGGTTAAATGTAGATATCGTCATACACTTAATCTAAGAGTGGTATATCACAAAGTATGCTGGGGCAGACCTTTCACAAACATGGACCACACTACTAGATGCTGTGGTACGTACCACGTACTGATAAAGTTCAAAGATGTGGCCAGTTATATAGCTTACTCCCATAGTGCTAGGGTTGTTAAACTGTGCTCTGTGTTTTAAGTGCTCCATAAGCAAACATGCGCAACTCTGGTGTTGTTGGTGATCTTGCACTAGGTACAGGACAGTCATGAATGGCAGCAGTTCTGTTGTATTATGTGTTGTCTGATATTTTAAGCCACTACCCCAGTAAATTCTGTTGCAGTTTTTGGACCCTCTCTGTCTATGCATCTGCTTATAAGGTCTATATAAACTTTATGAGAACTATCTTAGCCATCTGATTCTCCCTGTATTTGCTTCAGGAGCGAGGTGAATTCCTGAAATCCCAGGATATTTTGAAGTGCAGCTGATCCCCATTCTGCATGTCTTACTGCCTTCTGGAATCACATAGGGAGCTCTTTGGCATCAGCAGATGCATAGCTCCCTCTGAGGTTAGTCTACGTTTAGCTAAAAGAAGTATCTCTGGCTCTTCTAAAAACAAAATCAACATTTGTCCAGTCACTGTTACACTTTACAAGACACTACTGTACTGAAGAAACAATGCTGTGTACAAGAACCTACATTAGAAAGCAAGCCTGTATTATGTTTACCTGTATGTTTAAGAACTATATACAGTCACATACACAGGTCTGAAATGAGTTGCCTCTAACTAACATAATGGCATTTATTTTTTAGTACGGCAAAGCTTTGAGATCTTATGTTGTCCTTCTCACTGTTCCTCACTATTGGGTTATAGACCCAACCCCCAGATCTGACACGGCAGCATTTTTTAGACATGGATCCTCCCTCTGCCCATAATGCCCTACCCTCTCTGTAGCTTCCTCAGATCTTGTTTGCCACCTGTCTGGTTACAGATGCGGATTCCTGGTCTTGGTGTGATGACTAATTACTTAGATAAGTCAAATGTTTTCTTTTTCTTCTAGCTTTTAGGTCTGGCATACCTTTCATAATTTCTCCTCCCCTTCCCATTAGTTTTCCCAGGCATTAGGGACCATGTTCTCTCCTTGTCTTCCTGCTTCTTCCTTCCAGAGTGGTTGGAACTTCTGCCATCCAATTCTCTGTTTTCCTACTCATCTCTCTTATTAGTTTAAAAAAAAAATCAAAAACCTTTCCATACTTGTTAGTATCACTGACACATTCTTGTGTGTGTGTGTGTGTGTGTGTGTGTGTGTGTGTGTGTGTGTGTGTGTGTGTGTGTGTGTGTGTGTGTGTGTGTGGTTGTTCTTTCTCTTTTTGCAATTATAGCTGGAAGAGGAAAGCAAACCCACCGCTTAGTAGATCTCTCACCAAATTGTCAGAATAATGAATGGAAAACAGTGAGAGCACTAGCCACGATGTATATCTCCTTCTGATTCCATAAAAACTCAAACAGCAGAAACAATATAAAATCCAATGCCAGTTTATTGAAGTAAGAATATGATAAGCGCTTTCGCGTAGTACAGGCTACGCTTCTTCAGATAATTTTAACAAACGCAAACATGCATTTAAATACCTGATTAGGCGGGAACATTCTTCTCTTTACAACAATTAAACAATTATATTAAAGTACTAGTACCAGTAAAAAACCTAGTTGTTTATGCTCTGTTAAAAACCTGTTCAGAGAGTATTGTATATACAGCAATAGGTGTAAATAAACTATAAATAATATAATGCATATTCAAAAAACTTTCAGAACAGTAGTACTTGGCATAGTAATTTAAAGTATGTGTGTATATTTAAAGCACAGTGCGCCCAATTATCAAATGAATATTTCTACACAGTATAATGTGTAATGTTCGTTGATACATAATACATAACTTATCATTTATCTAAATAATATTTTAGTTTAAACTTAACATCCATTAAAATTCATTTTATGTCATAGTCATTTTAAAAAACTTTTTATGAATACATATTAAAGCTCATGAATAAAAAATATATATATAAAGTGCTAGAAATATGTATGATGCTGTTACTAAATTTGAGATTCTCGATGATAAAACATCGATTTATAGCAGGGTATGCTGGTAAGACAAAAGACAAAAAACACTCAGATACCTAACTACCCTGTTAAATGATTGTGAAACCAGTAGATGTATAAAATACTATCATATATACGAACAACTTCAAAAACATATATATATGTAAAATGATACAAAATAGGACTTAGATATATATATATAAATAAATAAATACTAGTGAATAAATATACTTTCATTAATAAAATCTGATATATAAATCGACTCCAATATATGTGTGTCATTAAAAATAAAAAATTATCACTTTCTCCCTATCAAAACTGGTTTGATAGAAAGATAATTGTTGATACCAGGGGGTAAATGTGTAGCTAATTTTATTATCCAGTTGAGTTCTGCCTGAACTAACTCATTCTCTACATTGCCCCCTCTTCTATTTTGTTGTACTACCTGTAACACACTAAAGCTGAAACTATGAGTAGGACATTCTATGATGTGTTTTGCTAATGCATTTGTTTCATCTTTTTTACGAATGTCATACTGATGATCATATATACGATCTCGTAGTTTCCTTTTCGTCAGTCCTACATAAAAGGCTTGACAAGCCATACAGGTTGCAAGGTATATTAAATTTGTGGTGTTACAGTTAGCATAGAAGTGAGGGTAAAATGTATAATCAATATGAGGATGTTTATATATCTGCATTTTGGTGATATAACCTCACCTATTGCAATGATAACATGGGTAGGTTCCCTGGGTCAATAGTTTATTAGTTGTTGTCTTACCTTCATTATTTTTACCATAGTGATCATTACATAAGATCAGTTTTAGATTATGACTATTTCTGTATTGGAACCTGGGTTTATTGCCCACAATATCTCTAATCTCTGTGTGCATAGTAAGGACATTCCAATTACTGGAGACAACTTGCTGTATACTATTTATATCACTAGTATACTTTATAGTATATTTCATCATATCATCTCTATTCCTAGTTCTATCAAACCTTTTATAATTCCGTTGGCCTATGAATGGAATATTATGGTCAGTATATGTGGGATATAAATCACCCAAAATTTCTTGTCTTATACTTCTCACCATTTTTATGTCATATCCTCTATTCTTGAATAATATTTCCATAAAATCTGCTTCCCTCTTTAGATCATCTGGTTCTACACATATTCTGGAGATCCTAATGAATTGACCTCTTACTATGCCCTGGAAAGTATGCCTAGGGTGCATGCTGTCATATGTTAAGATAGCATTTTTCCAAACTGGTTTCCTATATAAGGACGATGTAACAGTGCCTTTGTTTGTTATTTTAAGGGTAACATCCAAAAAATGTATTTCATTGGATGAATACTCTTTAGTAAACCCAAGGAAGGTAGTAGTAGTCTCCAAATGCTCTAGAAACATGTCAAAAGTTTCAATAGGACCTTCCCAGATGATAAGTATATCATCTACAAAACGTTTGTAATATTTAACAGATTTAAACATCTCATGGTTAAACAAATATAGCTTCTCCCACCAATATACCACAAGATTGGTAATTTTTTTTTTTTGCAATTATGTCTGAAGGAACCAGATGGTTTTATTGTAAACTGAGGGACTTCTTGGAGGGATGAAGTTAGTTAGATAGAGACTAACTTTGTTCACAACCATTTGTCCCAGCATGTGGTATGAAATCCCTATGTTTATTCTTGCTGAAACATTTCTTTATGTTTACTGTAATATCGGTGATGGTGATCTGTAGTGAACCAATGTACACCTTTGTGTCATGTGCATAAACTGGCTCAGCCTTGCAGTCAATGTGCACAGAAGGTAACAGCACAAAAAGAATCTCAGCACTAAATCTAATAAACCCAACACATGAAGAGTACTTCAACACACTTGCCATGCATGTACATATACTTGTGTATGTAATCCAATGTATGTAAACGCCCAGGTACTTGTAAATGCACTAAATTATGTACTTTTTTGTCAGTATGTTATTTGTAGTTTTATTTTTCTGAAAATATTTTGTCTTTGGACTATTGCAGTTGCACCTCTCTTGTCATTGTTCCAAGCTCCATAGCTGAAAAAGATCAGTTGTTATCAGCCCTTAAAAATGAATAAATGCTGACTGAGAATGTTTAAAAAGCATCATACTCAGAAGTGTTTCAAATCTATAGTCAATTCTAAAAGTTCTTTACTGGTAAGGAAATTCCTTAATTGCCCATGTGACAAACACATTTCTAGTACTTTTATCACTGCTGTATCATAATCATATCTGATATAGTTGTCACTGTGTCTGAACAAGATAACTGATAAGAATAAGTATATTTTATTTTTCATTTGTTTACGGGGAGTGTCCGACTTGGCTGGAGGACCTTTTTCAGTGGAGGCCCGGGGAGAAAAGCTCCAAGTTATACAATAGGGTTGGGAGGGTGGCCTAATGGTTAAGGTGTTTGCCTTACTAGCACAAGGTGCAGGGTTTGAGTCTCACAAGGATAATTGACTAGGCTTAAAATGGCTCTCAAGGGCAGTTAGCCTAGTACTACCCTATGAACTATGAAGTAGTAATAGTAACAAAGAACAGATAGCAAACTAGAGTTTATACAGAGAGTATGAATATCAACAAACTTTCCAAAAATACAAAAATAGTACAAACATTTATACAAAGATCAGAGGAAAAGGTAGTTGGGTTAAAAACAACACAGGACAGGGAATGTGTTTAAGGATGGTTCAAAATGTCCTGTGACTCATATCTTAACAAGACATTAATTCAGTAAAGTATTAAACTGCATGCTGGTTTAGCTATGAACATCATTTTTGTGCCTTAAACAAAAAATTGCAAGCTTGAATAGTTATAAAGAATAATTTTGTCCCTTAAATCAAGGTAGTATGACAGACAGGGTCTTAATGTGTCAGCATTTCTGTAGGAAGACAGCAGTAGAAGAAACTAAGACTAGATATTTGATGTTGGTACAAGAGCTGAGTGGATGGCTGGAGAGGGATGAGGTGAGTGATCATCCAGGGGAAGAGCAGGAACATAGTACATAAATAGTACATAGTACGTAATGCACAATCCTATATTGTCATCAGACAGTTCTGGCCCAGTTTCATGTGATTCGCAATCACAGGCCTGTTATCTTTTAGAAAGTTTCCTCAGAATTTGACCTGAATCCTAATTTACTAGATACATTTTGGATAAATAAATGTCCAAGCCTTTTACTCCAAAGTTAGTACTTGAGATGGGATTCTGAAAATACTACTTGGGAAAACTATGGTAGTATTTTAATACTGTCACTGTAAGCATGAGAAAATGTGCTTTAGTGTTACTGATTGAAGAGCCTGATTGCAGGAGTGGACTTAGCAACAGGGTTAGTTGGGCCAGATGAAATGGATCTTGTGTATATTTTAAGTGATTAATTGTAATAAAAAAGTCATAAAACTACTGGTCATGCTTAGTATTTGTCTCCTTCACAAATTTCATCCATTACAGCCATTGCAGTTCCCCCATCTATCACCATGCCTGCTCCTTCTCCTTTCCCCGGATTTCTCCGAATTAGCTGGGCCAGGATGGATTTCATGGGCAACCATGGGGTGGTGCCAGCAATTTTTTTTTATATATGACTGGTTATATTATTTTTCCTATCCCCCACCTCTGTGTCCATCAAAAGCATTCGTATGGCCTGCTGCTGTCTTCCCATATCCCATGTCTGCATTCATGAACAAAATTTGAGAACTACTCCACTCTGTGGACAATGCGTCTTCTCAAGGGGCATCTTTGATGAACACCCTCCACTTTGGATGGACAAACGCATCTCTCCCAGCCAGCACATCAGCACACAAGCCACTAACTTAAACCTGATCACCTGGGATGTAGTTAGGGCTTTATCTCTCTGTGCCAAAGTGACTGCACATGTAATATTTGCTGTCCACTGAATAATGTCCACGTCACTGCTACATGTTTAGCTACTTGGTATGTATTCATTGTTGAATTAGGTATGAGTCAAACTGTACCACATTAAATCCAGGGGAAAGATATTTTTACTAATGTTTATAGTTGGTTTTGGAAGTGGTTAGTGTGTGTAATTTGGTTGTTTGCACATACTAGTAGGCATGTGTGTTTATTAACTGTATTAATAACCTTTATTCTTGTATGGTTTTGTAAAATATGTTGGATGCAGTAATATTTATTTAATTCTGGGAAACTATTAATAGAACTGTCTTGTAATAAATGTCACAGTGATAAAATTCATACATCCATCATGCATAAATGAAATTAGTTTAGATTACTAATAGAACTTTTTTTTTTGCAGCTTTTTGGACAGAATTGACAGTGTCCGACAAAATGACTACACGCCCACAGACCAGGTGAGCATCAAAATAATTACTGTAAACTGAACTTGAGACGCTGGTACTATGTAGTAAAATATCTGTGGTACTAAAAAATGAATATCCAACACAGAGTGTGCATTCATATTAAACTTTAGCATCTTATAAAAGTAGAAAAAGGAACTCAGCAACAAGTCATGGTTATTATTCATGACTTGCTAAGGCATAATGGTAACAAATACTTTTTGGGGAGGGTTGGTTGGGCTGCAGCTTGACCTTCAGCTCGTCAGGCACTCCTTCTATTGCTCTGACCTCCAGCTTCTGTACTGCCCCTGTTTTAGAGGCTACTGGCAGGGAGAAGGGTGAGGTAGATAGTGGTGTTGATCTGGTGCTAATTCTTGGACTCTAGGACCACGACTGGAATGGATGTGGAAGAGGGTAGCAGTGCCCAGCAGGTGGGGTAGAGTGGTTGCCAGCAGCATAGTGTTCACACCAGACTTCTCGTAGGTACTACCACCACTCCAAAAATACTGGCAGTAGGTATGTAAGCTGAATGTACTGTGAGGCATGACCAATGAGGACACGCACAAGCTGTAGTAGTGTACAATCCTTTATTCACTGCTTTCGTCAAAACTTCATCAGAAATAAAAAGTACTATTTACAATTAAGATTGCAAAATTTATGTCAGCAAGCAATACTATATTTTCATATGTTTTATGCAACAAAAAGACGTCATTTTAAATATTTCTTCAATTGTTTATTTGCACAGTTACATATTTACTAAATGGTTTTAATGAAATATTCATTGCTTAATTGGATGAGTTGTTAAATGGTTTTGTATAAAAGTGGGATGGGTTTTAGTACTTTTTATTTGTGATGAAGTTTTGACGAAAGCGGTGAATAAAGGATTGTAAGCTAATACAGCTTGTGGATTTCCTTGTTTCCTTGGTCTCAGGTCGTGGTGTTGGTTGTTCGTTGTTGGTTTTGCACCCTTTTTGAGGACCAATGAGGACATGCCTGCCCTAGGCCCCAGAGCAACCATGAGTCTTTTGGCCATCCTGGTGATTATTCCAAGCCTGCCCTCCACCAGGGCTGCAATGAACAAGTCACCCACAGTAACACAGACCGTCCCAAAGAAGTGAGCACAGCCATCCTTCCTAGCAGCTCTGTCAGACACCTGAGTTGCTTATCAAACTATGGCCATCTGAGCCATTGTCAGGACTTCATCCATCTATGCCACAGGAGTTGGCCTACAGTAATGAATAATTGCAGTCACATCTTACTGTGATATACATGCACAAAGCAGTACCATGTGAAAGGTGGAGACATTGACTGAATGGAAGGAAGTCAAGAAGATACAGTACAAGATAGAGTTATGACTGTTTTCTTCAGGTGTAGTAGCAACATATGGTTTTGGCGTGTGCATGTGTGTGCATGCGCTGACGCGCACGTGTGTGTGTAGAAGTTAATTTGATAAAACATTAGAGATGGGTCACTGATGTGTGCAAGCAGTCTGCTATTGGTCCTGCATTTCCAATGTATGTTTTTAATTTGTGGAATGGCAATTTTTAGAATCCGTAACTTTTGCTGATTTCATAAGCAGGTTTCTGTGATATGTTTCACTTGTATGGCAAACCCATTGCTGACTTCCACATAACTTCCTGGTGACATAGTTTGTATGAAAGCAAGTACATGACAATGGGTGTCCTGACTTATTTGTGTTGTAACATAATGCTTGTGAGTATCACAGAGGGTGGTACACTTTACTCTGTTTTCCCCATTGTACTGGAGTGCAGTGGTTTGGACATACCTATGTGATGATAAGAAGGCATGCTAAGCTGTCTTTGTAGCAGTTCCTTTGGTAGTAATATGCTCTTCCCTTCAATATCTCTCCAGTGGTGATTCCACAGATAAGTCAGGCTCCCATCTCTGGGAATGAAGAGTTGTCCTTGGAATGTTTACTCTTCCTCTCCAGCTGGCTAATGAGGACCAGACTTCTTCAGAAACCTAGGCCTTGGGTACTAAGAGCTGTAACTATATCCGTAAAACCATGCCATTCTAAGTGTAGAGGCATTGTATATATAATTAGATACAATAACGCATAGAGAAGTACTTAACATTGAGTGAATGCCAGTGCATTTTGTTTTGTAACTGACATTCCTTATCAGCATTGTAAGCTTATTTATTTGTAATATTAATTTTGGCTGATGTGTCAGAAAACTGGATATATTGTGTTACTCTGTCATGCTGGCACTTTCAGTTCTGCCCCTACCTTCTATTAGATGCTTACTTACAAATTGAGAATGGTCAAGAGGTATATGGTGGAAGAAATAAAAGCATGTTATTTAGGTTTTTTTTGTTTACCAGAAAAGCACTTTGGACAGAAACTCTGTGGCTTTAGAACCTTTATTTGTAATTACAATATGAATGAAATGTCTATGAAGGGCTTGTTTTTTTAGTCAGGTTTCATATGCGAATTACTTTCTGTTTGTAAGATTGCCTTTGAATCTTTGTTTGTGATGTCTTTAACTGTCTCTTCTGTTATGTACTACAGCTGTTTTATAGGTTCATAGGTAGGTACTAGGCTATTGGCCCTAGGGCATATATAACCCTAGTCAAAAAGGTACCCTGGCTTTCGCCACCCAAGAAAATTATTCTCCTGTGCCCCTGTCGAGCAGAGCCACAGAAGCGATCCCCTGGGTGAATTTCCTGTTTCCCATCCAATCATCAAGATTTTTCTTGAAGAGTGTTAATGAGGAGCTTTGTTTGATAGAGATAGGTAGTTTGTTCTAGAGTATGGGAAGTCTCTGGAACAGGAATCTATCCCTCCAGCATGTTCTGTTTGTGTGGTGACAAGGTTTATAGAAATAATCAGCCCTTGCTAGTCTCAAACCCAGGACCCTGCACACCATAGCCATAGCAATTTACCACTAAACCATCTGAGCTATTGGTTGTGGTGCCTTAATTCCTGGCCTGCTATATTATCTGAATGATGCACCACTTCTTATTCCTTATTAATATGTTATAACATTTGTGTTTACACCAAGTCCTGCTGAACAAAGTCCCTGAAGCAAACCATCTACATAGTTAATAAATGAATGAATAATTACATAAATAAGTGCACGTTCTTGCTTTCGTCTAAAGCTAACAATAGTTATGTGGGAGAGTACAACGACAGTGATTACCGTAACAGAACAGCGTTTCAGAATCAGCTATACTGAGATATATTACAATGATGCAATAATGAAGTCTTAGTCATAACTTATCTGGTTAGTTAATTGGCTAATGTGGGATGTCTGCATACATGAGTATTTAGAGGCAGGCACAGGTTACTTCCACAGTATGGATTTCAAGGCATGATTTGTTTTCACCATAATCTTTAGGTACTCTGAGGTGCAAAAACAGAAGAAAGACCATAAAAATCTATGCTGTATAAATATGTTCACATGCATGAAGGAAGCAGTAGCCTTTGCTGGTTTCCTTAGATTTTTTGTGTGTAACATATATCCTAAATATCTTCATCATACAGGACAGAATCTGTCGTGCCTTGCTGTTGTCAACATTTTGTTTTGTTTGAGGCTGTGAAGTTTTCTAAATTATTCCACTACTTGTTTAATAAAATTAAAAATAAAGTCATAGGTTCAGGACTAGTCTGGTTTCAAGATCTTTTTTCAGAAAACTAAAGACCTATTAGTTTGTTGAGCATTAAAAGTAAATGCTATGACAATGTTTTGATGGCACTGTCACCACCATTACTTAAGCAAGTGGTGACAGTATGGAGTCTGGATTTATTTGTGGACAGTCTTGATTCTCAAACCTACTGTAGATTTATAACAAATTGTTACATACAATTAAAAAAGGATTGGTTGCAGATATTATTTATTTCAATCTAGCAAAGATCTTCTATATAGTATCAGATTGGAATAAACTACTAAGGCTAAAAATCTAAGGGATGTTGTAAAAAAA
This sequence comes from Protopterus annectens, assembly GCF_019279795.1. Classification (NCBI taxonomy): domain Eukaryota; kingdom Metazoa; phylum Chordata; order Ceratodontiformes; family Protopteridae; genus Protopterus; species Protopterus annectens. The sequence goes on from NC_056732.1 coordinate 1,325,333,940, forward strand.
AGAAAATTACTTTTAAAACGTGATAAATATTCCAGTATTCTGTAGATAACATTATACACCAATGTGTTACTCATAATTTAGGGCCGGGGTCATTTTTTTTAATGTTTATGAGTACTCTGCAAATTAATAGTAGTGCTTGAACAGCTTAGTTTATAGAAGACACCAAGATAGGCACTATTGCTAAAAATGTTTTTAAATAACTAAAGTCTTCAGGATGTGTTCAATATATTACATTCATGGTTCAAAATATTCACATTACCTTTAGCTGCAAAAATCTACAGTTGTCTATTTCAGGTAATCTAATAAAGAAAAATATCCCTGTTCTGTGAATAACCAAACTTTTATCAGTTTCTATCTTACAGACCTAGGAGTCATCATCAATGATGGTTTGAAATTTGAAAATAATGTAAAATCTTAAATTCAAGACACCATGGAATGTTGCTGACATATATCATATACAGAATACAGTATGTCAGTTTAGATTTACAAGTGTAAATTTCTCCAGAGTCTAGAAAAATCCAGGCATCCTACACTAACTAAGATGGACTCCTTAATAACAGGAAAGCTTGGTTAAGCTTTCAGGGTGAATTTGTTGAATCCATTTTTCGAACACATTAACAAACTGGTTGTGGCCATTGACCCCATCAAAATGCTCTGTATGTATGTACATGTAAAAAAAAAAAAAAATATATATATATATATATATATATATATATATATATATATATATATATATAGTTACAGCTGAAAAAAGCAAACACTCATATGAGCGAACATTTTTTACTGCTGTAAATAAAAAGTGAATGCTCATGTGAGAGAATGTTCTTTTAAATGGAATTTCTGTCAGCAGCTTTTTGCATTGGATTGCATTTCAGTGGCTGTTGTATAGTATATTTAATTAACAGGGGGTGTGAGGGATACTGGGGGGCTTGGCACCCTGCAAAATATATATATATATTTTTTCTCATGGGTTTGATCATTTTAGCTTCTTTCTAAAGTGCTTGCAGTTTTGACATTCACTCTTGTGAATTTTTGATCTTTCATGATTGCAGTCTGTAGGAATAAATGCTCAGAAGACCAAATGCACTTTTTTCTTTGTTTTCCAGCCTGATAGCTGCTGCGATCTTGGAGTTGTTATGTATAACTTAGCAGAAGTGAAGGGGTAGCTCTCCAATTTTATTACATACTGCAGTTCCGGTTATTTTTCTTTTCTGTACGACATTGCTTCCATTTGAACAAGAATCAGCTGACTAAAGTTTGTAAAATGTTTTTTTGAAGGAGTAATGTACTGGAGTACCCTAGGATGTTGTGAGATCCAGTACTACAGGAGAAGAACTTCCTCCCCTGAAAGCTCTTGTGCTTCCCAGGAAGGCATTATTTTGCATAGGAAATAAACCAGTTTTGTTTTTATTGACTTTTTAATGCAAGGGTTTGCAATTTTCATACAATTTATATATTTTTTGAGAATAAGTATATATAACTTGAAAGACAAACTTCCACTGTGTTGACTGTGTAAAATACTTTATGATATATAATTGTTTGTTTGTGTCTTTCGGCTTTTCCCGGTTAGGGGTCGCCACAGCAGAATTCCAGTCCGCTAATGATTGCCAGTAGATTTTTATGTACTGGCTTGCCGGGCCTAACGCACGACCTTCAACGAAGGAACACCCATTTACGCATGCCGCTACACAGAAGACACTCTGAGAATCAAACGAGCAACGTCTAACTGTGATGATATATAATATTGTTATTTATTTCAAGCTATAATATGCAGCATTAATTTCTTCTACATCACTGCGAGGATTTAAACAGAGCTGGATTATGGTTAAATGGGGCCCTAGGCAGGGTAATGGATCAGGGCACCCCCGTCCCCACCCCATTAGCCCTGCCTAACATCCATTCCAGTGACTCACTACTTGCTTGTCTCCCCAGTTACCATAAAACACTGTTCAAACCTGTCATTGTGAACAATATTTTCGTCTTTACTTCTGTAATTACAGATATTTGGATTTAATTTAGAACTTTTATTTCAAGTTTTATAGCACAAACACAGATATCCATTTGCTAAACAAAACAATACAGTCTCATAATGAAAACAGTTGCTATGATGGCTTGGTGGTTAACTACTGTGACTATAGTGTGCAGAATCCTGAGTTTGAGCCTTGCAGAGATAGTTTATTTTATATTTGCTGTGGCTTAGTTGTAATTCATGCAGTCTATTGTGTCAATGGTCTGGGGTTCGAGACTAGCAGAGGTTTTTTCTTTGGGTTGGGAGGATGACATAATGGTTAAGGTGTTTACCTTAAAGACACAAGGTGCAGGGTTTGATTCTCACATGGGGTAACTCACTAGGCTTCAAATGGCCCAAAAGGGCAGTTAGCCTAGTACTAACCTATGAACCTAACATTTAGCATGAGCAAAAGTAAACTTCTCTGCCCTTTGAAACCCACATTCACAGAAAATGCATCTGGCTAGTGGTATATTAAGTGTACCTTTGGGATGTCTTCAACTCAAGGCCTCCCTGCACACATTTTTAGTACCATGCATAAATGCAGGTATTCTTTGATTCACCTTCCTGATTGTATTAAATTATATTCTTTGTTTAATACACTACCACTTGTTAGACTGCATTTTAAATTTGTAATTTTGAACATTTTTTCCAGTAAGCAGTGAAATAAAACATACAAAGTAGTAATGACAAGCCTACACACTTCAGAACATTTCAACCATAAAATGCCACTCAAACTGCTGTCATTATAATCTACCAATAATAATCAATAAGCACAATCTCTCCAGAAGTAAAAGTCATCTGAATAAATCCACATTAAAGAGATGTGTAAGTAATGAAGAGGTTGCTGCTAGCAAACAAGTTTTCATTTTGGTGCTTCATCTACAAAGTCAGTGCCTGCTTCACTTGAAGAATAAAATTGCTTATGTTACTTAAAAATGGTTTGCTGGTGATATGCAATAGGGAATGGCTGGCCAACAGACAACAGGTTCATAGCTAGGCATCTCATCCAAAGGAGGTCACACGTAGGAGTGCAGCACCCCCTCCACTTCCTTATTCTTGACAGTAATGTCAGCAATTGGTCTACCTGGTGTGGAAACAGAGCCCATGGACTATTGCACAAAAGGCACGTGTGCTACTTGTTGCACCACTGATACTAAATGACGCAATTGTGGAACTCTATGACTGACATTGATAGACTTTAATCCTCAAGGATTTACAAATCAAAAACAAATTGAAGGTTAAAGGCAATGACCTGGCAATTATTGAGGCTCAAGGATTGACTCTGAGCAAAGTCACTGTAACTAGACAGCACACCTAACTGGGGCTTTACACACATACACACACACACACACACACACACACACACACACACACACACACACACACACACACACACACACACACACACACACACACACACACACACACTTTTTGCTGGTGCACGCACTATTTCGGCAGCTTCTGTCCTGCTCATGCTCTGTGGGATAAATCCCCTCTGCTTGCTGCTGTGATGTATTAAATTGAATATCCTGTGACTTATGTTAGAATGTTAAGCCAACAGTGAGTTTTTTGGGGTTTGCTGTTCTTTACAGAAGTCTCCCATGAGGTCCTAAAGCCCTCCTGGGTTTACAGAAATCTCAGAACTTGTTTATTTACAGACAGTTAAATGTTTTATCAGCCTCCCAAGCCAGCACAGGTCCTAGGCATGTGCCTAGATCACCTAATGTTGGATCAGGCTGTGAATGTGAATGTGTACCACATTTCCTTCCTAAAGCATACCTAACAGTTCTGTGTTGTACAAAGGTTTGTTTCACTCTCAGCGAGATGACATTAGTGCTGCAAAACAGCTAACCACTACAGAAAACATAGTAAAACTCAGCTTAGTCTACTTGTTAGGGAAGAGTACTCGACTGACTGAAAAGCTGCATTTCGATGGTAATGGCCTGTCTTAACTGGGGTTTATATCTCCATTATCCTGAATTTCAAAAGTAAAAGAATAGTTACTTTGCAAATAACAACTGCAGCATGAAGTAATAAATTGAGTTTGTACTGTCAACATGAACTTCTAATTACAGTTTTAATGAAACATTCCCAAAAATCTGCTTGCAACTGTTTTGAGTTCTTTCCATTAATCCATCCAACATTACTCTTTTATCATATTAAATAATTAAACAAGAAGTCACTAGACAGAAAGGGATGCTTTGGGTGGGTCCCTTCAGTTCATCAAATGGCATTTTCTGCACAATTACATCGAGCATGCCGTTCATCGAACTGTTCATACTGAGATCACGGTACAGTGAGGATCAGGGAATTTGCCCTTTCCCCACTGTAGTGCAGTCTCAGCTTGGTATATATAATTAGCAGGGATGTGGGGGGCTGTGGGGAATTCAATGAACATCACTTCTGACGAAATGTTGTTTGCTGAAGTTTCGGTTCGATGAAGTGATATAGACCCGCTTTGAGTAGTTGATTTTGTTTTCTTTCCATTGTATTAGATAATGGTTGAACTGTTTAATGTGACTGCGTTTTCTGTAGTGCTGTGAAGATCTGTATGGCTGGCAAGTGTTCCTATCTTCAGACGTTTTAGTCTTTTCCAACTGTTAGTATTTGTATGAAATAAACATAAAAGCAGTTTATGTTTTCAAATTCTATTTTCATAAGAGTTACTGTCATGTTAATAAAAATAAAAACAGATTCCCCCGGATTTACGAAAGCTTGCACAGAGTGCAAGAAGAGTGTAGGAGCTCACGCCGGCAATATGTCTGCCGTGCGATCCAGGTACAGCCGGCAGGGGCGTGTATGAGAGCTGCTAAAGCTACTCTTGCACGGACAGCATCATGGTATGCAAATTACGTCATTTGCTGGTGAAAGTCATGCAAATGAGGTAAATTTGCGATCCAGGAAACACTAACCTGTCCATGGAAGATTAGTGTTAGCTGCAGAAATGTACTCCGTTGTTAACGGAGTACATTTCTGCAAATAGCTAAACTGAGCCATGACAGCTCCAAATAAAGGATGCATACAGTTGAGGAAGCATGCCAGTGGCCAAATAAAAGGCCATTGGCATTATATAATGTTTAAAAATATAACAATTTAACTTTTTTCCCCGATCTCCGATGTTTAAGCATAGCGCAGCACCGTGCAAATGTGCAGTGCTTATAAAAACAAGAAAATAATTTTAAAAAAGCCAAAAATAGGCATTTTCACTAAAAAGCTTATTCTGCCATGCAGGTGAATGGCAGGCTAAAGACAACATGACCACTGAGTAGTGGTTGCTAAGGGGGGGAAGCTCAGTGTGAGAGATGTAACCATGCATTACTAGGCAATCCTATGCAAATGAGGAAAAGGATAGTGAATCCCAATTTTCCCCAGCATGTGAGGCATGTCCCAAGAGTGTAAGAGTAGGAGTAGGTGAGTAGAAGAGTAGAATATAGGTGACATCATGAGGGGGTGTGTCAGACAGGCTGTAAGCTAATTGGAGCACAGTGGCTTGTATTTGCTTTGAGTTGCTCAGGATTGCAAGAGGCGTGCCTACAGTTGTCCTATTTGTAAACCTCAAACCAAAGGTGCACACTGTTAAAAGATAGGAAACTCCTTGCAAACATGCACACAAGGTGTGCACACGTGTGTGCGCGTTTGTGCGGTGCTGCCCCGGGGGGAAACAGAAAGGCAAAAGGAAGGAAAAGAAGCAGTAGGACGTTAACCAAAGAGAACTAGCAGAGCTGCCAGGTGAAATATATCAGAATCAGCCAATTACACAGGCAGCAGACTAGCCCAGTCCAGCCCAGCACTTTAAACTCTGCAAACAACATTCCCCCTGTTTTTTCTCAAGAACTCTGCAACACTGCAGTATACAAAGAGGGAAAGCTTAAAAAGCTTAAGTCAGACAAAATGTTAGCGGCTGCTCTTGCTATCATAAACCAACATGTGCAAGGTGCTGCGGGTGGTGATGTTGTGAATGCTGCGGAGCAACCCACAGTGAGGAGATGGAGAAGAGTGTACAGACCCAGGGTAACCTATCAGGGGCTACATGAGCTGGAGATAGTGGAGCGCAATAGGGTGGACAGAGACCTCCTACAGCAAATTGTTGAGCTTTGCCGGCCACGCCTCACACACAGAACCAACAGAGAGGAACTCATCCCAGTGGATACCAAGGTATGTGTAGGCCTAAGAATACTAGCTACAGATACCTTCCAAAGACCAACTGGTGATATGATGGGGATTTCACAGGCATCAGCATCCAGGGAACTCCACCAGTTCCTGGATGCCATGTCAGCACATGTCGGTGACCACGTATATTTCCACAATTCCCGTGAGGCATTGGCCAGCAATATGCGTCTTTTCCTCCAAATAGTAGAATACCTTGAGGTAGTGGGTGCAATAGACTGCACGCACATATGCATCAAAGCACCACCCGGTGAGTGGGGTAGGGTCTACATCAACCTCAAGGGCTTCCCCTCCATCAACTGCAGTTTGTGTGCAATGCCCAGGGCATAATAATGAATGTGTGTGCTGGATGCCCTGGAAGCTATCACGATTCCCACATTTGGCATCTGACCCAGCTGTACCAGAGATTTGCCAATGGGGACATCCCTGAGGGTTACTTAGTGAGGGATGCTGGATATGCACTGGAGCCGTGGCTGATGACACCCATCAGAAAATGCACACACACCTGAACAAGAACTCCATAATAAGGCACACGCACAAACAAGAAACATAATTGAGCGTGTGTTTGGGATGCTCAAGTCATGGTTCCGGTGCCTGGACACATCTGGTGGAGCCTTGCAGTACTCACCAACTACATGTACCCAAATTGTTATGGTATGTGCCATGCTACATAATATGATCCTGCGGAAACAGCTGCAGCAGTAACAGCATGGGGCAGGGCCAAACAGCCCCCCACCATTGCCAAGGCCTGCACAGGCACAGCTTGACTCGGAGGAGGAACAACCTGAGCCTGCCCCAGTAGGCAGAAGGAGGCATGCCCAGTATGCCCTGGCCTTGGCAAAGAGGCAATGCATAGCACATACACTGACTCATTAGGAACCCTGGAAATGACACCTCTCTCTGACTCGCACATACAGTAAAAGGGATGCCTAACTTGACACTACATGTTTTCAAACATGTTTAGGGAGTGTACTATGTGCATCCGACATAGGCAGCCCTGCAGCACCACCTGAGGCATGAGTGCCTTATTTTAAGAAATATAAAGCACTGCTAAGCACATTTTACCAGTATTGAGCATATTTAAATACAATTAGGCATAGCTGTGCACCGCACTAACCAGCACAATGTCGAGCAACGTCAGGCAAAGTTGGGCAAAGTCGAGCAAAGTCAGGTAAACATGCTCACACCTGCTTTACTGTTCCTTAACCAGTCAGGTCTGCCCAGCAGGAAAATAAAAAGCAGTGACAGGGCTCGAACTCAGGATACTGTGCACTATAGTCACAGTACTGAACCAGTAAGCCATGACAGCATTTCACTGGCACAGACACAATTTAAGTCACTCACACATACCAGTTGGGGGGGGGTCACATACCTAACAGTCACAGCCAGCAGGACAATTGTAGACAAACGCAAACACAAACAAATGCTGTGTCATGCCCTCTGAGAGGCATATGAGTAACCTCCCCCAGGCCTATGCAGACAGATAACAGCAGGCCAGGCAGTGTGATGTGGGTTGGGTAGGCTATGAAGTCTCAAACTAATATGCATGTAATTGGAGGCTAAGGTCTGTAGTACAGTGGTATGCCTCAAGCAAGTATGATAGGCAACAGTACAGACTGAAATGGAGTATATGACATAACTGTGCAGGCCTAGCAAATGTGTATAAGTGTCAGGTGTACCCCTCATCCTATGTACACTCACAGTAACAATCAGGTGTGCCCCCCCCGGGTAGAAATGTAAGAATAATAGCTGTCCCCCCTGTATGTAGAAATGTTGATAAGTCTGTGCAAATCGACTTATGGAAGCCCTGCAGGCACAGCGTGCTACCTGTCGATGAACAACACAAAGGTGAGCCCTGAAGTAAAAACCAACTTAAACAAACGAAGCAAATGTCAGTCAACACCATACTGAAAGGTCATACTGGGCATGCTCACACACTTAAACAAACAAAGCAAATTTCAGTCAACAACATACTGACAAACAAAGCAAATTTCAGTCAACAACATACTGAAAGGTCATACTGAGCATGCTCACACACTTAGGCCATGTCTGAGTACAGCAGTGGGCCACACATATCTGGCAGTTGCAGTTCTTACTCCAGACACATTTCACTATTCACCAATCCTGCCTTGCGCACACAGTCATATGAAAACAGACCCATATAATATACTGGACCCCTGTCATTATCAAACTATGTAATACAAGTACTTAAGTTGTTCAAAGAAAGTGAAAATCCAAAGAAGATCAATAAATCTTCGATCAGTATCATCAAGAAACAATGAGCACTCCTAACATTATCCAAGCCAAGCTCTGCCAAAAATATTGCCAAAGAGTCCATAGAGAACCATGAAGCTTTCTTTAGCTATGTTATAAATATCAATGTAAACTCATATATGATGATCTTCGTATTTCACTGTTGCAGTCATTACATTTCGGTAATCTGGTAGCAGGTTGCTCTCAGTCGGCCTGAATATCAAAGTCTTGGGTCCTGCGTTGGTTGCTGTCTCCTCTTCCATGACATCAGGTCGTCAGAGGCATAAAACATGCAGCCGATGCCATTTTCTTTAGTCTTTCTTGCCGTGCGGTACCCGAAGCAGAAGCAGTTCGGAAGTGCAGGTTGGCCGACTCCTGAAATGTTCGCATTCGTGTTTCAGAACCGAAGTCTTCTATTAAAGCTAAGTACCCCGTTGGGGAAACTTTTTCTTGCTCCTTTCCGATGTCAGTAAAAGTTAATAATTGCATTACTTGTGGGAAGTATATACCTTATAAGGATTTCCATTTGTACTGTATTCCTTGCCTAGGCCCAGATCATAATGTGCCTTGCTGTCGGTTTTGTGCTAGATTTAACCAACGCACTATTAAGCATTGGTATATCTTTGCTTCAAAATATTTTGGAAACAGATTTAACTACCCAGAAATGTCGTCGGATAGCAATCCGACTACCGGAGTTCACAAAAAACACAAAGAAAAGGACAGAGACAGACCGGCGAGGTCCAAAACTGACGACAAAGCTTCTCCTAAGCCAGTCACCGGTTCACCGGTACTCAGTGAGGCACTTTCGCAGTCCCTGATACCCGCTACTTTCGAGTCACAGGCCTTTACTGAGACCCATATGGAGTCCGGCATGCAGCGAGATTCACAAAGTATTGTACCCGTGGATGTCTCTCCCTCGGGTGGGTCCGGAGCCGCTGAGCAGGCACCGGCTTCTGAGGATGTTTTCAGGCCTCAGCATTTCTATATAAAACCGATGCCAGCTTCAAAAACAAAGACAAAGGCAACTTCTAATGCTAAAAAACTGATGCATGAGCCACATGCTCAGGCCTCTATGCCCAAAAAACAGATGATCAAAATGGCTGAAGACTTAATTACCTTGATTAGGGGTTCCCAACCCCCCCTGAAAAGAAGCCTAGGCAAGACACTGATTATGAATCTTCAGATCAGGTTTCTACTTCTTCTGATTCCTTTTTCTATACCTCCCTGTGAGGATTCAGATGCAGAAGAATCCATCTCATCTGCATCTCCTCCTGAAGATTATTCTTTTGGAGAAACCTTGCATACGTTGAGGGAACATTTTCATTGGAAGAGTCAGGATTTCTCAGAATCAAAAAAGAGGCTTAGGGATTTCCTTCTTCTTCCTCAGCATAGGCCTCTGGCCATATCTCCTGTATTAGACATTGTTGATGATGTGTTTTTGGAATCAAGCATGGCTCCAGATTCCCTACCTCTGGCTCCTAGTAAGCCAGACAGATATTACAGGGTTCCTGACTTCCACAAATTTTTATTCAAAAGTCCTGCAGCTGACCCTGAAACTATCTGACAGGGTCCCAAAGGTGTAAAGGCCTCAACAGCTAAGAATCCTACCCTCTCTGATAGAGCTTCCAGGGCGCTGGATAGATGGGGAAAGAAGGTTTATATGTCTGCAACCTCGGCAATTAGGGCTTTAAACTGCCAGTTTCGTATGCTTAAATATCAACAGCATGTTATAGGATTATTGAAACAGAAAATGATGTTGATTTCTGAATGTGTGGAAAATAAAGAATTACAGGAATTATTGCATGCAGCAGAACAGGTTGGAAAGCATACTTTGCAATGTGGTTTTGATTCCTTGGAGGCTTCCTGCAGGGCCGCAGTTACTGGATCTGTGATTAGAAGGCATGCCTGGCTCAAGGAGCAAAATCTGCCTGATCATGTTAAAGCTAAATTGTTGGATGCACCTTTACAGCATGATACTCTGTTTGGTAATAAGGCAGAAGAGGTTTTAAAGAAAATGGAAGACAAAGCTAAGTCTATGCAAACTGTAAAATATTTCTTACAAGTACAGCCACCAAGATTTAATAGACACTGGCCTACAAAATATTGGCCCTTTCCTGTGTCTGACAGAGCATCACTGGGCAAATCCAGGCACTCAAAAGGCTCTAGATACCAATCACAGGGTTCTTACAGGTCAAAGCAATGGGGTGCCTCTACCTCCAAATCTGGAGGAAACAAAGCACAACCCTACAGTAAACAGTCTCAATGACTTCTCTCTGCCATCACCAAGCACTTATCTTTCGGCAGCCCCCTTAGGGGGAAAATTAGCACTTCATGCTCAAAATTGGCAGTTACTAACCCAGGACAAGTGGGTATCAAACATAGTATCCCAGGGATACAGATTTCATTTCCATACCTTGCCCATTCCAAACGGTTGTCCAGATCTTCCAAAATAAAAAAGGTGGGCAGAGGCACAGAAACAAGTTACGTCACTCATGGATATGGGGGCTATCCAGCCAGTACCAGAACAGGAAAAAGGGCAAGGATTTTACTTAAGACTGTTCTTGGTACCCAGAAAAGACAATGCCTGGTGCCCAATACTGGATTTATCGATTTTGAACACATTCTTGGACATCCCAAAATTCAAAATGCCGACTTTGCAACAGCTTTTGCCCATGCTGGGCAAGAACGCTTGGCTAGTGACTCTAGACTTAAAAGAGGCATACCTGCATATCCCAATAAGGGAATCGTGCAGAAGATACCTCCACTTCAAGGCTGGTTTTATGCATTACCAATTCTCTGCACTGCCCTTTGGCTTATCTACTGCACCCAGGGTCTTTACAAAGTGCCTGGCACCAGTAATTGCATTTTACAAACAAAGAAGCATACAAATCTATCCTTACTTGGACAACTGTCTCATTCAAGCAGAAAACAAGGACATTCTACTTCAGCATCTGGCATTTGTAAAAAGGCTTCTAACATGCCTAGGGTACACAATAAACGAAAAGAAATCACAACTGGTACCCTCTCAAAAGATTACATTCCTGTGTGCAAGCTTGAATACAACTGCCCAGATGACTTACCTTACGCTAAACAAACAAAGGCAACTGACTATTTACTTCAAACAGATGGCAACAAAAACCGTTATCTGCAAGACAAATTCTGCAGGCTTTGGAGTTCATGGCGTCCTGCATTCTACTAATTCCATATGCAAGACTGCATATGAGGAAACTACAGTGATATCTAAAAAGTTTATGGAGTCAACATTGTCACAGTCTGGAAACAATGATTCCTCTCATTCTCTGCCTACAACAGGAGTTTCTTTGGTGGGCAGAGACATGTCACCAGAACATAGGACGGTCTTTCACTCTACCCCCTGCCACCCAAACCCTAACTATAGATGCATCAGACTATGCTTGGGGGGGCCCACCTGGCGGGGAGATGCATTTAGGGCATATGGAGCCCAAAACAAATGCATCTGCATATCAACCAGAAAGAGATGTTAGCTGTTCAGAATGCCCTGACAGCCTTCAAGGACTTACTTCATCCAGGACAACTACTGATAAAAACGGACAACACCACGGTTATGTGGTACATAAACAAGCAGGGGGTACACATTTCTACCCCCTTTGCAGACTAGCCATGGCATTGTGGGACACAGCCTTGACTTACCAAGTACATCTTCAAGCTCAGTTTCTGCCAGGAAAACAAAATACTCTGGCAGACGACCTAAGCAGAAATCTTATGGACCCTCACGAGTGGAAACTGGATCCACAAGTCTTCAGCATTATAACAGAGAAATGAGGGAGTCCGAACATAGATCTATTTGCCTCACCCCAGAATTATCAACTGGACAAATTCTGCACAAGGACTTATCACAGACAAGCATAGAAAGTGGATGCTCTATCCTTCAGTTGGAAAAACCTATCAGTCTATGCCGTTCCTCCTCTGCCTCTTCTTCCCAAGGTCTTACTAAAAGTCAGACAGGAAAAACCAAAAATGATCCTAATTGCCCCGGACTGGCCTCGCCAGCACTGGTACCCAATTCTAAGGAAAATGTCTCAACTCCCTCCTTGGTACTTGCCTCAAATACCTCATCTACTGTCTCAGCAGAGCAATCAAATTCTGCACAATCAGCTCTAAACTCTGAACCTGGCAGCATAGCTGATCATGTAATTATTCAAACAACACCTCTCAGTAAATCTGTGATGGATGTAATTTTGGAAGCCAGAAGGCCTAGTACTAGAAAATCTTATGCTGATAAATGGAAGAGATTCTGTGCTTGGAACCAAGCTAGCAGAAGGGACTGACACAGCAAACCCAAATATTCCTCATATTTTACAATACTTGACTGAGATGCTTGACAAGGGCCTATCTTTTTCATCAATAAAAATCCATGCCTCTGCCATCTCGGCTCATTACAACACAGAGCCTCCCATCTTTTCTCATCCTCTGCTAAAACAGTATCTTAGAGGGGCCAAAAATTTAAGGCCCCCCAGAAGATCACCAACTCCTGCATGGGACCTCAATTTTGTGTTGGAAAAGCTCACCCTGCCTCCATTTGAACCAGCAGCTACTGCAGATATAAAGTTTCTATCTTGGAAAACAGCTTTCCTTCTGGCAATCACTTCAGCAAGAAGGGTTTCAGAACTACAGGCCCTCATGGCTGTGGAGCCTTTTATTACATTTTTCCTGGAAAGGGTATCCCTCAGGACCAATCCTTCCTTTATGCCTAAGGTGGTATCCAGTGTGGCTCTTAACCAAACTATTCATCTGCCAACGTTTTACCCAAATCCGCAGAACAAGGGTGAGCAGATTCTGCATTCCTTGGACATACACAGACAACTAAGATTCTACTTAAACAGGACCAAATCTCTAAGAAGGTCTGTGCAGCTACTGGTGGCATTTGCTGCAGGATCAGAGGGGAAGGCTATTTCAAAGCAGACTGTTTCAAAGTGGATAAGCCACTGCATTCGTTTCTGCTATTTGCATCATACTAAACCGGTGCCCAAGGGAATCAGGGCTGCATCTACCTCAGCGGCGTTTCTCAGAGGGGTGCCAACCAAAGACATTCTAGAAGCTGCTACTTGGAGCTATGTTCATACTTTTACAAAGCATTATCATTTGCCTCTCTTCTCTAAGTCCAGGGCAGGCTTTGCCACTGCAGTTCTGCAGGGCCTTATAGCCGCTCCTAATGCTATTTAGTTCCAGCCTCCCATCCATAGCTTTGGGATTCTACCCAAATGTAATGACTGCAACAGTGAAACACGAAGAACATAGTACAGCTGTGTACACTTACCATAAATGTAGATGTTCGAGTGAATTCACTGTTACAGTCCAGGTTACCCACCCGCCATCCCCCTTTTCTAGAACTTCTCTTTCCTTCGCTATTTTCTAAAGCCTTTGTGGTGTATTTGCTTTTAGATGAAGGTAAAGTTTATGTTGTTACAATTGCATTTATATATATATATATATATATATATATATATATATATATATATTTTTTTTTTTTTTTGCTCCCCATTTGGGGGCACCTGACATCTGGGGCAAGAAACACTAAAGAAAATGACATCGGCTGCATGTTTTATACCCCTGACAACCTGACATCATGGAAGAGGAGACAGCAACCAATGCAGGACCCAAGACTTTGATATTCAGGCCGACTGAGGGCAACCTACCAGAAGATTACCCAAATGTAATGACTGCAACAGTGAATACACTCGAACGTCTACATTTATTGTAAATGTACACAACTGTACTTTCTGAGTCAGTGCCAAGTGTAAATGAATACATGTTGTACATGACTGACATTGTCAACATCTTGTCAGACAGGTTCATACATATTTACCCCCTCCCCCTCACTGACAAAAGGGCCCATTACCATACCTGGAGATTGTGAAAACCCAGAAATCACACATACAGTGGTTAAACAGCTCTATCCAAACCTAAAAACATGGCGTCTATGGGATGACATGGTGTCCCTGGCTGTGTAATATGTGAACTCCAAAACAAACAGACCCTGCACCTGAACAGTCTGTTGAGACTCATCCTCTGTACAGGATATGAAACTGTTGAATGGGTTACAGCAACGTTTGGCACACTCCACAAGTGTTGGTGCACAACAGACCATGGGAACTATTGTCTTACAAGCCTAATAAGCCTACTGTGCAAGGCCATGCAGTCCATCATTATGGAACTCATAAATAGAGCTATTGGGAGCCTACAAACACCCAACCGTACCCATTTTGGTTTGGTCAGGGGCAGATCATGGTCCCTAAACCTGCTAGACAGTTTTCAAGGCAGTTACCCAGGACATACATCAATGAAATGAGCTCCACACAGGCTTCATAGACCTTGAAAAGCCCTTTTCCAACACCCCACACACGTCGTATCCACAAAATCAACAACCTGTGCATAAACACATATATCATCTGATGGATTGTCAACTGGGGCACAGATAGATCCCACAAGGTAAGAATTGTGGTCTCCCTGTTGGACTGTAAGCTGGTAACAACTGCTGTCCCCCATGGCTCAGTCCTGGGACCCCTCCTGTCTTTTTGTATACTTTTCAGAAATACAAACACATGAGGGTTATGGTTAGCAAAGTTTGTGGATGACTGCAAAAAGGTTGTCATAATCAATGTTTGGGACAACAGAGACATCCTTAAAAAGGGTCTCAGTCAGACAGATGTGGTGTCAAAATTATGGCCTCGAGCTAAAGTCATACAAATACCACATAGGTGCCAACACCCTGACTATGGAGGTAATAATAAGGGATCTATGGACACATGTGGATAGTCATCTCTACTTCCAGAAACACATTCACAAAGTGGTTAGAAAATCATGCTATGTGTTCCCACAAATTGCCAAACTCTTTGCATGTAGGTCAAATGAGGTTCTCTCTACTCATCAGTCATCAGACCCATCAGAGAGTACCACGACACATTTGCAATGAATCTGACTAGGCACCTTCAGCAGCTGGAAAGACCACTGAAGTACTTCAACAAGAGTATTACTGGCCTCAAACAGTTGCCCCATGCAACAAGACTGAAGTAACTCAATCTGTACTGTGTTGCATACCATCTACTCAGACGATCTCTGCCCAACAGACAAGTCCATGTCCAATGCAGAACTGATGTACATGCTCTGTCTGAAGTAAACCCAAGCTCACTGTGCCACATGCTCTAGGGATATAATCATCACAACAATAAATAGAACATGTTGGAGGGATACATTACTAACTCACAGACTTCCCTTACTTTAGAACAGGCTCCCAACCTACATTAAGCTGAGTCCCTCACTGACACTCTTCCAGAGGAGCCTTGATGAGTGTATGTGAAACTGAACTGTCACACCATGGATCACTTCATCAGCTCTACTACACAGAGACCTAGGGAACTAGCCCCATGTGTGGTGATAGCTACACACTCTGGCCATACTAATATATGCCTTCAGACAGATAGCCTATTACCTAACTATGTACCTATATATGTAGGGGGAACACAGTATAATATGCCAAAGATGGATGGGCAGAGATGTGTGTAAGAGGGTGACCATGACAGGGAGCCATCTAGGACTGTCCCACCCAGCACACATCCCAATGGCACAAAAGACATGAGGTGCACATCTCACCCACTGTACATAATAGCCACCAGTATCTGTAAGCATTACAGTGTATGTGGTGCATGTGCCTGCTGTACAACATGACTGTACAATGAAGTACACATCTACTATCTGTAGACATGTACCTGTCACATAGGTTCATAGGTATGTAGTAGACTGTCTTCACGAAGGCATATATTAGCCTAGGCAAGTTGTGCAGCTTTCACCACCCCATTGGTTAGTCTCCTAAGCCCTAGTTCTAATAGTTAGTACCCTAAGCCCTTTTCTAGTGGGGCTGCTAATGTGATGCCTAGCGTGAATTGTCTGTTTCCCATCCACTCATCAAGGTTCCTATTGAAGAGTGCCAGCAAGGGGCTCTGTCTGATGTACATTGGGACTCTGTTCCACAGTAAGGCAAGTGTCTGGGATGGTACTGTATCCCACCAGCATGTTGTATTCATTGTTGTGATGAGGTTCATATCCCTGGAGTGTGTAGTGCGACTCAGTTTTGTTATCCGTAGATGGAGCATGTTCAACAGTTATGTATTGGACATGGCTCTGTATGTTAGGCAGAGTGTGCCTCTGAGTAGGCAGTATGCAACGGAGAACAGACTTAGTTTTACCAGTTGTGTTGCATAACACAACTGTTTGAGGCCAGTAATCCTCTTGGTGAGGTACCTCTGTGGGTCTCTCCAGCTGCTGGATATACTTAGTCGAGTACATCCAAAATGGTGCATTGTACTCAATGATGGGTCTGATGACTTAAGAGTAGAGGGCCACCACTACCTCTTTTGATCCTGATGCAAACCCTTTGTTGAGTAGGTGGGCCGCATAGGATTTCCTAATCACTTTGGCAACATGGTTGTCAAAGGAAAGATGATTATCTACTTGTGTCCCCAGATCTCTTATTACCTTGTCAGTTTTTAGGGGGTAACACCTATGTGGTAGTTTGTGGGTACTTTGTTTTCCCCAAAAGGGATTACTATGCACTCTTTCACATTGAGCTTGAGGCCATGATTCTGACACCACACATCTGTCTCATAGAGTCCCTTCTGGAGAATATTTGTGTCATCCGGGGAATCTATTATGGCAAACACTTTACAGTTCCCAGCAAACTTAGTCAACCACAACCATCCTGTGTTGGCATGTACTTCTGAGTAGTATATACCAAACAGGAAGGGCCCCAGGACTGAACCCTGGGGGACACCAGTTGTTACCGGTTTAGAGTCTGACATGTAGCCAGCAACTCTTAATTTGTGGGATCTATCTGTGAGCCAGTTTGCAATCCATCTTGTGATGTATGGATTTATGCCCAGGTTGGTGAGTTCATCTATGATACCTGACTGGGGAATGGTGTAAAAGGCCTTAGCGAGGTATAGGTAGGCTGTGTGGAGCTCCTTTCAATCATCTGTAGCCTGGGTAACTGTCTCAAAGAAATCCATACAGTTCAGGAGGCATGATCTGCATTTGACAAAGCCAAACTGGGTGTGCTCAACTGTGTGAAGGTTCCCAATGTCTTTATTGTTGACCTCCATTATGATTGGCTCCATTGCCTTGCAGATCAGACTCGTCAGGCTCATAAAGCGGAATGTCAAGGGGCTTTTGTGGCCCCACCCCTGTGGAGTGGGAAGAACATTGTTGTGCAACATTCTATGGGTACATATCCTGTAGAGAGGATGTAGAGGGAGGTGTAGGTATCCTTGATGAATATGGATACATCCCCATCCTATGTGCTATGATCCAGGATCTGATGCTGGAAGGTATGGAATGAGTAGTATCCTGGTAGTGCTGGTGTGCTCTCTGGAGCCTTGAACTAGGTTTCTGTTACTGCACAGATATCAATATTCTCCATACTGAGAAGTGCCTCGAGTGTGTGCATTTGGAAGCTAAGACTTCTGGCAATGAGTAGCATTTAGCTCACTTTGTGGTTATTTGTGTTGGTTACGGGGTTTGTTTTTTCCTGAGTGACCGGAGTTCCACACCTGAAGTCAACGCCTCATTGGTCCGATCTGACCATAAGCTAATTACCCTACATATCCACATTCTGCCCCCACCCCCCATTAAGGAAACCATGTTAAAAAATTTCTCCAAAGCCAACTTCATGCTTCTTAAGACAGAAGTGATGAACTTCATGACACCCCTGCAGATGGACAATACAGTTACAACTACTGAATCCTACACAATTGCACTTTATAAGCACTTACATGAGTGCATGGATCGTGCTATCCCAAAAAGAACCAAGACGCTATTCTCCAAAAAAAGGAAGGCAATCTGGTGGTCCCCTACCATAAACAAACTGTACAGCAGAAGGATGAAACTGTTGCAAAAGAGAATAAAATCCCATGAGTGGAGGAGCTCCCTGGTCAGCCTCAGTAAGAAGCTGCAATCCCTGATAAAATCCTCCAAAGCTAGTTACGAAAACAAAATCGCCACTGATTTTAAAGACAACCACAAAGCATTCTATAGCTATGTCAAGAATCTCAATGGCAACACTCAGATCTGCTCTGAGTTACAGCACAATGGCACTAAATATACAGACCCAACTGATATTGCCAACATCCTGGCAGATAGGTTCAGTGCTAACATTACCCCCCTCTCACCCATTAAAGAGCCCATCTCTATACCGGAAGAATGCAAAGTACCTGTAATCACAGCTGCACAGGTAAAAAACACACTTTCCAAAGCGAAGAACACAGCATCCATGGGACAAGACAACATCACAGGCTACGTTCTACACAAACTACAGAACGAACTGGCACCACACCTAAGTACCATGTTCAATCATAGCCTCACCTCAGGCTTTGTGCCTGCTGAATGGCACACAGCGACAGTTATCTCACTACACAAGGGGGGAGCCACCACGGACCCCAGGAACTAGCACCCCATTAGCCCGATGAGCCTGGTCTGCAAGGCCATGGAACGTATCATCATGGAATTTATAAACAAAGACATTGGTAATCTCCAAACTCTGGACCCCAACCAGTTCGGGTTTGTAAAAGGCAGAGCATGTCTCCTATACCTGATAGACGTCTTTGAAGCAGTCACCAAAGCCGTAGACAAGGGTAAGGTGGTTCACACAGCCTATCTAGATCTTGCCAAGGCTTTCAACACCATCCCCACACTCTGGAATTGTAGATAAACTCACTAAACTAGGTATAAATCCCTATGTCACAAGATGGGTTGCAAACTGGCTCACTGACAGAACCCACACTGTAAAAGTAGCAGACTCCAAATCCGACTTCAGACCAGTGACAAGTGGAGTACCACAGGGTTCAGTCCTGTCCTGTTTGGTATCTACTTCTCTGAAGTACAGGCTAACACAGAAGGTCTTTGGCTAATGAAGTTCGCAGATGACTGCAAACTAGAAGCCATAATTGAAACTACTAACGATGTGGACATCCTACAAAAGGGCCTCACTGAGACATATGCCTGGTGTCAAAGTCATGGCCTCAAGTTCAATGCCAAAAATTGCATTGTCATCCCCTTTGGTAAAAACTCTGTACCCATAAACTACAACATAGGCGGTAGTATACTTAACACCGAAAGTGTGATAAGAGACCTTGGGACACAGGTGGATAGTAGTCTCTCCTTTGATAAACACATCGCCACAGTAGTCAGGAAATCCTTCTACATGGCACACCTCATCACACAAGGTTTCTCATGCAAAAAAAAAGAGGTCATTGTTCCCCTCTACTCATCACTCATTAGATCCATTATAGAGTACAACGCCCCTTTTGGTATGTACCTCACAAGACATCTACAACAACTGGAAAGCCGCAGACATACCTCACAAAGAGGATTACTGGTCTCAAACACATGCCCTACACAGACCGTCTGAAAAAACTCCAGCTTTACTCCGTCACATATTGCCTACTCAGAGGTGATCTCTGTCTATCATACAAAGCTATGTCAAACCCAGAGCTGTTGGACATGCTCCACTTAAAGAACTCCCAATCCCTCCGAGCTACACACTCTAGGGACCTAAACCTTGTCACCACAATAAACAGAACATGCCAGAGGGATAGATTCCTGTCCCAGAGACTTCCCATACTCCGGAATAAACTACCTATCTGTATCAAACAAAGTTCCTCATTAGCACTCTTCAAGAAAATTCTTGATGATTGGATGGGAAATAGGAAATTCACCCGGGAATCACTTCTGTGTCTCTGCTCGACAGTGGCACAGGAAAATAAATTTCTTGGGTGGCAAAAGCCAGGGTACCTTTTTGGCTGGGCTTGTATAGGCCCCAGGGCCGATAGCCTAGTACCTACCTATGAACCTATGAACCATTGAGCCTTGCCTAAAAAAGGTAATATGGGAACAGCAAGAGCCTTGGCCAGTATTCAGAAGCATGGGGATGACAGGTGCAAACCATCTCTAGCGAAGCAACGAGGCTTCTCTATCATGTCATCACAGGCAGACAGAGACTGGATCCCCTTTGAATGACACCAGAAGCTCAGCCAATTGTTGAAGTTTATCATCTTTCTGTTATATTGCAGTATCATGTAGGTGAAGGTAAGATGCTACTCAAGGTCAGGGTCATACCAGCCTGGGCTACATGAGCATAGAGCTACTATATATCTCTTATCATGTTGTCCTGGGAGGTATGTCTCAAATCATTCACACTGACATGTACAAAGAACACGTCATATGTGTACCTGTTCTGGAGTGATGTAAGTGCTTGTGTTATGTGGCGGATCATAGCACCTGACAGACAACTGACAGTAACCTTCCCCTTGTCCAGCCGAGTGAGTGGAACATCTGTGTGCCTGACTATGGAGTCACCTATTACTAGTGTGTTGGGTATGTTGTTTTGCCTTAGGGCCTGTTCTGAGGCACACTGCTTTGGTGTATTATGTGTTTTCTGGCATGTGCTTGGAGGTGCATGTTGCTTGCTTGTCTGCTTAGGAGGACACTCTCTCTTTTTCAGATTAATATTTGTATTCTTGGAATATGGTAATGTGTATTTATGTGTGTGTTTTGCTGGTGCTTATATTGTAGGTCTATGTGAGACTGTTGGTGTTGTGGTTGTATGACCCTACTCCTCTTGACTGTATTGTCCAGTATTGGATTGACAGAGCTTAGCCACCGGTTTGACCCTGTGTGTGCCAGCATGTGGTGTATCAACCCATATATGATATGGTCATGGCCTATGCATACAATACACTCACAATACACCTAGTATGATAAGCCTGCTGAGGTTAGCAAATGTGAAAAAAAACCTTTGGGCAAACTGTCAGCGAGTAATGTCTGTATTGCACCCTGTAACTCCATATTGCTTGCTGTAGTGTAAAGACGTACTTAGTTTGGATTAAGAACACCGCACTTGCCAACTGTGTGTGTGTGTGTGTGTGTGTGTGTGTGTGTGTGTGTGTGTGTGTGTGTGTGTGTGTGTGAGTGTGTGTGTGTCTGTCCCTGGGGACAGAGCAACCTTTTTGGAGACTACTCACACCCCTTAAAAGTGGTATACTCATCTTTGTCAAGTCTGATGATGTCACCATCCTACAAATATACCTGTGGAAAGGTGAAATCCCAGTAATGTGCATAACACTTTGTGTAAATGCATACTGCTGTAGTATCATAATGTAGTTAGGTAGGGTTTGAATCCTGAACGTGTTAACTGTGTGTGTCTCCCTTGGGAAGAGTAACCTTTTTAGAGACTACTCACACCCCTTAAAAGTGGTATACTCATCTTTGTCAAGTCTGATGGTGTCACCATCCTACAAATATACCTGTGGAAAGGTGAACTCCCAGTAATGTGTATAGTGTTGTGTAAATATGTACTGCTGTAGTATCATAATGTAGTTAGGTAGGTGTTTGAATCCTGCACTTGCCAATTGTGTGTGTCTCTCCCCTGGGGAGAAGCAACCTTTTTGGAGACTACTCACACCCCTTAAAAGTGGTATACTCATCTTTGTCAAGTCTGATGATGTCACCATCCTACAAATATACCTGTGGAAAGATGAAATCCCAGTAATGTGTATAATTTGTCGTGTAAATGCGTACTGCTGTAGTATCATAATGTAGTTAGGTAGGGGTTTGAATCCTGCACTTACCAACTGTGTGTGAATGTGTGTGTCTTCCTGGGGAGGAGCAACCTTTTTGGAGACTACTCACACCCCTTAAAAGTGGTATACTCGTCTTTGTCAAGTCTGATGATGTCACCATCCTACAAATATACCTGTGGTAAGGTGAAATCCCAGTAATGTGTATAGTGTGTTGTGTAAATGCATACTGCTGTAGTATCATAATGTAATTAGGAAGGAGTTTGAATCTCGTACTTGCTGACTGTGTGTGTTCCAGGTGTGTGAAAGTGTGTGACACCGTTGGTCAATATGGAGTGGGTTTTGATTTTTCTAGTTTATGACATATCACAATGACAACTGTATGTGCATTACACTTGTAAGGTAGCTATGGATACATACATGTGACCTCAATTATTTCATAGGTGGGTACTCTGCTTTCTCCATGAAAGCATCTGTTATCTTTGCCAGAGCGTGCTGGTGCTTTCCAGACCTTAGGTCACTTCTGTATGCTTGTGACAAGCTTAGCCACTGCAGTGATCCCTGGGCTACGTCTTCTGTTTCACATCCACTCATCACGGTTTCTATTGAAGAGTGTGAGTGAGGGTATATTCTTGAGGTATATTTGAATCCTGTTCCAAAGCAAGCAAAGTCTGGCAAAGATAACTAATCATTATAGGTGTGCAACAACCTCTCTGGATCTGCATGCAAACCCTTTATTGCGTATGTGCTCCACAGAGGGATTTCCAAAACCCTTTGGTAATGTGATTATCAAAGGAGAGATGACTAAACACATGGCTGTATGTATACATTAGTACCTTTTCCACATTTTGGGGGCTACTACCTATGTGGTACTCTGGGGATACTTTGTTTTCTAAAGGTGGATACCTATGCTTTCTTTGGCTTATAGCTTTACAGCATGAATTTGACACCAAGTATCTGTCTCTATGATACCCTTTTGGAGGATGTGTGTGTCATCTGGAGAATAAAGTATAGCCCACAGTATGCATTTTCATCAAACGTGGGCAGACATACCCCTAATGTGCTTGCTTGTACCTAAGAAAGCTGTATGCCAAACAGGAGTGGTCCCAGGACTGAATGCAGGTGAATACCACTTGTTACTGGCATAGAATTGTACATGGAGGCTGCAAATGTTACTGTGTGTCCTACATCAGTGTGTCAGTTGTCAATCCATCATCTAACAATCGTTTATAGTCAGTCTGTTGAGGTTATGTATAATACCAGAATGTGGGATGGGTATGAATTGCTGGTGAGCTATAGCTTGGCTGTGGGGACCTCCACTCCCTCACCTATAGCCTCGTTAACTGGCTTGAAGTCTACTAGGTGTAGGAGCCATGATCTGGCCTTTAGAGTACCTAAGTGGTTATGGTGCAGTGTTTGCAGGTTCATAATGCCTCTGTTAATGAGTTCCATAATGCTGTGCTCCATAACCTTCCAGATAACATTTGTCTGGCTTATAGGGTGAGAGTTTCCAGGATCTGTTGTAGTTCTACCCTTAATCAATTTATGGTAACATTTGCACTGGGTGTGACAAGGGTGGACAGGATTAGGAATAAGTATATTAGAGGGTCAGCCCAGGTTTGAAGGTTAGTAGACCAAGCCAGATAGGCAGGATTAAGTTGGTTTGTACATGTGCTGAGGAGGGATGGAGAGTATATTGTGAAATAGATGCTAAGGATGAAGCCGCCAGGTAACAGGAAAAGAAGAATGCCTAAGACGAGGTTTATGGCTGTGGTGAGAGAGAACATGCAGGTGGATGGTGTGACAGTGCAAGATGCAGAGGGCAGGAAGAAATGGAAACAGATGATCTACTGTGGTGACCCCTAATGGGAGCATCCGAAAGGAGAAGAAGAAGAAGACATTGTAGCTCAACCCTTGTGGACTGTGAACACCATTACCGTGCATCATTCCACAAGTATGTAACCTGTATAGAGGCTGTATCTGGACAGAGTGTTTAGGTGAGTGGTGACTTCATATGTCAGCTTGTGTATGACACAGCCAGGGACACTGTCCAGTACCATTGCCACTGTGGTTTGGACTTTGGTAAAGAGATATTTTAACTAGAGTGTCTGTGAATCATCAGGTTTTACATTCTTCAGGTCTGGAAATGTGGCCCTTGTGTAACGACAGGGTGGTAAAATCCGCATTCAAACTGTCTGACAAGAAATTGGTAATGTCAGTCAGGTAAGTGTACTTTGTGACCATGTACATTAATTGTGACCCAATCTGAGATTTCCCCTGTAGATTATAAACAACACTAAACAAAGCTTTAGTGTTGTCTTTGGAATCCTTGCCATTTTGTATTTTGAAGCTTGTCTTGTATGTTTAATGAGGGCTTGTATTTTCCCAATGATACTGACCAGAGAGGTTATCCCTTCTTGGTATGTAACTCTTTTTTGGTACAACTTCACACCTTCTATTATATATTTAGTTTATGGCAGGGGTCCATGAGACTAATGCACTTTTACTGTATAAGTGAGAATTTCTTGTGTTTGTGATAGCACGGTCCATGCAACCCTGTAGGTAAACAGTGTGCATTACTAAAGGATTATACAGCTGGGACAGTGTTAAACTTAGTAATGCAAACCAATGACAGATAGCAACAACAGCATCACCCACAGCACAGTGTCAACCCATGTCATACACACACATGTGTACTCAAGTTCCAAAATGTGTGTAGTACAATGCATACTGGCCACCAATAGAAACTATGGAGTGTTAACACTGGCCAATACAGGGCATGTCACCCTGCCCATGTGTCCAATATGCATGTACATGCAGACAGTGCACCTCCACCACGTTCACAAATGGACACCTACAAATGTGTGTTGCAGACACCCCACACTTACTGTCCACTGTATAACGCATGCTGACACAACTACACACATCAGCCAAGTGGCACATGGGCAAACAAAACACAGTTGGAATAAACACTGGTGAAAACAATACAACATTGCTAATTACAGCATTAATGCATCATGCCTGCTCAGCTACACCTTCAAGGATATCATTACACTTTACTGCTGACAACATGCTACACATCCAACCATTGTTATACTTTATTAAAGTCACCCTGTGCATCAGCACCATGTTAGCCTGTTCCTGCATCAATGTTACAGATGACAGGAGGTGGCACAGGTTTCATCATATGCACAGGGTGTTGTTGGTTTGCCAGAGGCCTACACTGAGCCATACAATCGACATGTGTGTGTGAGTGTGTGTGTGAGGGTCATGAGTACTGTTATGGGCCAATGTTGATGTCATGTTTGCGGGTATGTGTTTGCCCTAGGTGTCCGGTTTATGTGTGTGTGTCTGCATGCACACAGTTCCACCATGTGGCTACCATATACGGGGCTTTGTGAGACAGCTACAGACTGTACCTGGCAGGCTTTACAGATCACCGTCTCTGGCCACGGATACGGAATCTGTGCCTGGCAGGGGTGCTACAGACAGTATCAGGTACTAATCCAGATTGGGTATTATCCGAAGAAGTTGACAAATGTTCACTGGATCCAGGTCTCTGCTGGGACTGGCCAGAGCCACATGCACGTGGTCTGCTAGGACGGTCTATGGACATCCCCCCCAACATTGCTGGGGATGGTACTGGCACTACGGGAGCGGCTGTGACTTTCTGGACGTCCACGGTGACCTCCAGCTGGTGATGTTGCTGGCATACGTCCATGTCGACGTCTCAACCGTCCTGCACTGTCCTGACACATGGACATGACATTGTGGAGGACATCCAATGTCTCACCCCAGCGTCTATCAGTGACCTCAGTGTAGTTACGTATGGCACCTGCTAGGTCACGGATACTGTCATTTACAGAGGTGTAATGAGCCCTCTGTGCCCTTAGCCCCTGTCTGGTGTACCACTCCATTCGTGTCTGTGCCTCCATGACAGCCTGGAACATGCGTATGGTAGAAAGAGCTGTGGCACATCTGCCAGGGGCATGATGACCAGCAGTGCTCTGATGGGAACCCCTGGGCATCTGCCTATGTGGTACCATTCCAGACATCTGGCTATGGCTGCTGTGTCCTGATACATGTGCCATAGATACCACACTGTCCTGGTCAGTGCCAACTGTACACTGTCCCTCAGCTAAGGGCAATGGTGATGATGGATGTACAGGCAGTATGACTGTGTGCATGGATGGGGTGGAGACATGTGTACTGTCAGTTGGTGGCCCAACAACAGACCCTGACAAACCTGCCTGTGCCTCAACACATCTGTCCTCATGATCACTGTCTGTCTCAGTGACATCAGGTTCCCTACTGTACTGAGCCAGCCCCACCTTGCCACCTGTGAGAGGAAAACAGGAAACACACTTTAAGACCTGAACATGACTTCAGACCACATGCACACATGCACACATGTGTACATGCACACATGCGCACATGTGCACATGCACACATGCACACACACAAAACTACACTCCTCCCAAAAGCAGACACACACAACACCAGCAATCACAGAACATACACAATAGCAGGTGATGGTGGGGTACAGTATCACAAGCAAAACAGTCATATCACACATGTCAGCATGCAGGACATGTGTTGCTCAACAGCATGCAGTGCAAGTGTAGTCAGTCCTTGTTACTAACAGTATACATGGCTTTGATGCATGTGTTTTGTTATTAGGTGATGGCCCTCCCCCTGGAACACAATGCATACATGGACACAACGTTGCTGTGCAGGTATTCATAACCCTGTGATGTACTGTGCACCATAACTCACAGGTGTACATACCATTGCTGGATGTGTATCTGTGTGTCAGATAGGTATCCAATGCTGATTACAGCCTCTGTGTCTTTAGCAAATAATTGTGGACACATTTTTAGCACATGCATGATGAGTATTCACACATCATCAGTGGTG
This sequence comes from Protopterus annectens, assembly GCF_019279795.1. Taxonomy (NCBI): domain Eukaryota; kingdom Metazoa; phylum Chordata; order Ceratodontiformes; family Protopteridae; genus Protopterus; species Protopterus annectens. The sequence goes on from NC_056732.1 coordinate 1,325,360,892, forward strand.
CATGGATAGTTGATGGAATACCATTCGGCCACATACCCAATGTACGGTACTTATGGTGAGTGAAGATCGTATTGTGGACATGCCAGTCTCATCCATGACATGGCATGCTAAAACACAACTGCATATTTAAACACTACACATACCCAAAATGTGTCATATGGCCTAGCCACTCAATAGCATCTCAAGACATATATGTGTCAGTTGTGCAAATGGTGATTGGTATGCATACTGTTTAGAGGTGCATATGTGTGCACACAGACATCATTGTGGTGTGTAGCAATGACAGCTATGTGTAGTACTGTGGTTACAATAACTGGATGGGGTATGGTACCAAAGGCCATCATTATGAAGCATCAGGTTGTCACTCAAGGCTACAAATGTTTTACAAACCAGTACTAATCATGCTGTGCCAGAACTGTACTACATTGGCTAAATTCACCATTTCACAACCAGTTGTTGCGTGAGTTTGTAAGGAGGCCAATAAGGAGCATTCCCTGACATGAATGTGTAGTGTGTTGCAGAGTGTTTAAATGCCCCAGGATAGGCCTCTACCCCTCAGGTATATTATGTGTAATGTGTGGATGAGAGTTTGGATATTGGAGTGTGTCTTTATAGAGGGTTTGGGAATCCTTTATGTGTAGCATGTTAAAATACTCTATTTATGACATTGATGTGTATGTTATGTGCATGTTGAGTATCAACTGTGCCTATCCAATGGTCACTACAGTCTACCCACATTTGTTTGAGATGGTCTGGGTATTGCATGTGTTTGAGGCAGCGAATCACATTAGTGAGATATGCGTGCTCTTACACCAAACATACTCAGCATGCATTATGGGTAGGTGTGTTACGTGTGTACATGGCCTACACCTTAACTATGACATGCACTTTTTATTCACAATAATAAATGTAGAACACACTCATCAGCATCTGTCCGCTGCCTTGATGTCACCCCAGAGGTGCCTACATAGAGATGAGACAGTTTGTCAGTGGCCACAACTGTGGCATTGCTACTGTGTGTTTGCAATCTTACAGTACAACAACAGTTTAAATTCACAGGGCTACAGATTATGTTCCAAATGATCAGTATTGCACAACAACAGGCTCCACATCATTGAACGACACACCCCACATCTCACATATGCATGATCTACCAATACAGATAACAGTAGTCTACAGATATGCCATGTTACCTGCATGCTCCATGTGTGCTTGCTGGGTGGCTCCAACCTCCATCATGGTGTATATCTGCTGCTGTTGTTGTTGGGCAGGTGCCACCAGGCTCATGAGCAGCTCCTCCACTCTGGTGGGGGGTGGATATTAACACCACCCCCTGTTGCAAGCTGTTCTCTACGCACATCAGCCGCACGCTGATGGACATGTCTGAGAAGATCACTGCAGTGGTGGCGTACCTGCTCATATGTGCGGTTATGCAGGCCTACCGCATTGACCCTACAGACAAGATCTTGCCACATTGCAGTACACTCCTGCTGGTCCTTGCTGGTTCGTGAAAACATTAGACTGTAGTGTTTAATCATACTGCTAGTGATGATATCATCTTCAGCACTACTGTAACTCGGGTTCCTGTGGTGGGCCATGATCCCTGGAAGACATAAATACAAAAATATGTCTGAGCAAGTCATATGGCACATTTAACATTATACAGATATCAATGAACTGCCATATATAGCAACCTATAAGCTATCCGAGAGTGAAACACTGTAACTGCCACTTATCACTGCTCACCCCACAACTGCTTGAAAGTGCCTTGCTCATTCTCTATCTAATGAACCATGTTCTGCACAGCAATAAAATAAAATCACTATATAAGACTATACAAGAGTACCTGGCACACTGTATGCAACTCGATGCACCACCTAGCCATAGCAGATATACGTCAAGCTGATGTGTAAAGAAATATATTATCAATCACAATCAGTGTAAGGTCCAGTAAATGTATTACTATTATACCACACAACTTGTTAATGCCAAACTCGTGGCCAAAATATGTGCACAATTGGGAATATAGGTCACATACTGCTGTAGTACACTATGAGTGTTGCTAGATACGCAGTTATATGTATTACCATACATATGTCAAAGGACATGTTACAGACATACCCACACACACATCAGACATAATTACAGGACACAAAGGTATGACAACCCAGATAAGCTTTCAGTGTGTACTATACAGTACTGTGTGTCAGTACTTACACAATCTTAATCTTGAGAAATGTAATCTGTGATGAATACAGGGACCACACAAAACAATGGATACAAGCAATGTGGACATACACCATACTTTGCTGTGCAGGCCCAGAGCTTCAGTTAGTACTACAGTACACACAGGATTTGCATTCAACATCGGTACTAATCAATAATCATAGATATAGTGCTTTAGCCTCCAATGACACACCCTAGTTAAAACCAAGGGCCTTAATCACACTGTATGCAATAGCACTTGTTCTGCCTAGCAACAGAATACACAGCTTTTGCTAGGATCAAAGCAAGGACCCATAATACCATAACATAAACAGTTTCCCACTAAGCTATCCCACAGATACATATCTTTGACGTATTCACAAACATATTGACCATCAGTCAGTCAACGGTACAGAGAATCTATTGCAACAAGTAGATGTAGGTGTGTATGAGTATATATATATATATATATATATATATATATATATATATATATATATATATATATATTAGGTTCATAGGTTCATAGGTTGGTACTAGGCTATCAGCCCTAGGGCCTATCCAAGCCTAGCCATAACAATTCCCTGGCTATTTCTTCCCACACTATTTACATATACATATACACATCCATTTGTCTACATATACATATATATATGCACATATACATTTCACCTTTCATAGTGAGAATATCAATTATACAAAGGATGTAAGGTGTACAGTAATGTAATAAAATTGCACGGTCTTGGGATAAATGCATTGAAGGTGTTCACAGCCCAGGTAGCTTTAGCAGGCCTTACTGGCTTCAACATTGCAAACTGAACAAACCACCCACAGTGTTTAACCACCACATGTCATATACCAGCACTGTATGCTGTCTTGTTTGTCACATACTAAAACCTACATACAAATATGCGCATACTAACCTTCACCAACATATATATCTCCCCCTTCGCAAACAGTTGCAATATGTCCCCTGCTCTATGCACATATACAGATGTGAATATATACGACACATATATATTTCTCCGTATGTGTGTGGCATGCACACACATGGTCCACACTGTTGTAAGTCCCTGGACCTCACAGCTGAACTGTTGGGCCTTGCTGCAACACAAACAGGTGTCACATATGAACACAGACTAACATTGGAGGGTATATATGACAACAGATGCTAGATAAGCATACTAGACTGCTACAGCAGTTGCCAATGCTAAGCTACACTTTAATATGACTATCATGCATGTATTGTTCTGTCACACCCATGTTTATATAATGTCAGCGCTAATCCCCCCAACAGCCATTGGCCACACTACTGTACAGAACACAGATAACATGAATCAGATCTTTGACATTTAATGCTGAGCTACACATTTCACAGGTATGTCCCACTGCCCACAGGTACACACAGTATTGTCCATAGCAGCAGTTAAGCAGAACATCTGTGCATACAGAAGTACTGCTGCCACATATCAGTGTTTCACATTATGTGGACTATTCTTCAGTAACATCTACTACATGCCAGTAAATACATATGTGTCACATACCTTTCCTTTGTATAATTTGATAATATTTCTTTTTCCTTTTCTCTCTCTCTCTCTCTCTCTGTCTCTCTCTGTCTCAGTCTCTGCAATAGAGTGATTGAGTTTGTTGGCAGAGATTGCAGCCTGCTTTTGTAGGAATTTGCACATGAGCATGTGATGGCCTCTGTACCAATTAGTGGCCACCATTTGCTAATTGCATGCAGCCTGCTGTGTAGTAATTGCAGTAATCACTGTCATAGCAAGCCAGTACTATAAATTGCTGACTCATGTAGGCGTGGCCCTTTCAGCTTTCCAAGATGGAGATCATACTTGTTTGGTGTGGACATCATTGTTTAAGACAGAAGATTGGTATAGTTCTTATATCAAAAGCCAGGGGTGTAGTCAGAGATTTACATTTTGTACTCAGACCTAATGTTGCTGCTTCCAGTACCCACTTGTCAGTGTAGAAATATACTCACCCCTCAAAATGCTACCCCAAGATACATGGAAAGATGTACTTTCTTTTCAACTGTTACAATTAACTGCCATACAAAGCTAGTTATTGAGATGTATTCCTTTGGCACAAGAATTGTTTGTGAACTGCTATACTGTGAATATTCATTTACTCAGTTCTAAACAGTTTGTGCTTTTTTAGTGTTGATATTAGCACAAGCTGCTCAGAAAAACTGGACACATTTCAGTACAGTGAGTATGCTTACCTACATCCTCAATAGACCCTGCACACACAGGTATATTCTATATTTGGGTAGGGTTGCAGAAGTACAGAGACTGAAGTATTATTGTGTGCATTTTATCTTGCCGGACTTACAGGGTTGCTGTGTACATGTTAGTTTATCAAGGCAAGTAGTCTGTCTGCGTAACTCCCAACTGTGGACCTATCCACATGATAGCCAGAGAATAGCCTGTTATTTTCTGTCTGTGCACCACACAGGTCTTTTCAGCAATAGTGCAATGGCATTCTTACAGTTGGTTGCTACCAGTACATGGCTACATCCATTTGTATTTCAGTGTTGTATTCCTACATAAGGGTATGCTTCCGAAACGCTTTCCAAAGCTATTTGCACAGTGTGTAACAGCAGAAAGGCTGATATGCCTCTGTGTTTCTGCTTCTGCCAGACCTCTCAACCAATCAGTTACACATTTGAACAGAATCACGGAAAAGTCAAGAAAAAGTCAGGGACAAACGGACACCTTTAAAATATTAGTGCCATTACGTTGAAACATTGAGAGAATCAGAGCATATGAATTGATACACCTTTTCTGAAGTAAAATAAGTGTCTAACTCTTAATTATTGTCATTATTCATTAAGTGTAATTCACCACCTTTCTGCCCAAAGTCAGTAGTTTTAGGAGAGATGCAGAGGGACAGAGCTAAAATTTGGGTCAAAATCAGGGACAGCCCTGAAAATTAGGGACAGTTGAGAGGTATGGCCTCTGCCCTAAACAGATATGCCAGTGTTTGTCCTGCTACTGTGTGGGGATGTAAAGTGATGGTGTAACATTATTTCCTGCTAGAATGGCTGCTTCTCTTTTCACAGTCATGTAATGTAATCCCACAACAACTGTTGGTCAACATCCACAGAACAAGTTGTGTGGTATGGTATTCCTAATTTTCCTTTACATTCACTCATTCTGATGCATGGTATAATTATTTAAGCACCAACTTGATGTATATCTTCCGTGGCTTAGTGGTACTTCGTGTTGTGTAGTGTGTGCAAGGTCTGGGGTTTGAGACTTACAGAGGTGTTTTATTTTGCTCTTGAGCAGAACAAGGGCCCTCACATACAGAGTGACTAAGGCACTTTTAAGCAGTTGTAAGCGGGTTTGCATGGGATTGCGCAATGCCTAGCATTGTTTAGCCAAGCGCAAACCCGTGCAACCCCGCTCACTACTGCTTAATAGTGCTTACTCCCGCTCACCCCTGCGCTAATTACTTTGAAAAAAAAAGAAAAATGGGGAGATAAGAAAGTGGTGAAAAAGGGGCACAAAGAGGGAAAGACAGTATGAAAATACCTCGGGATGTGCAGGACGGGTGTAGGGAAGGTCCATAGCTGCCCATTTCTTCAACAGCAACAGCTGTGCATATGCAATAAATTTGGAGATAGATATGAACCCTTCAACCCCTGAGAGAGGGGTGAGGACAGTAAAGTATGTTGTAATGCCAATTAAATAACATTTCATGTGTCCAGTAGACATGTGTGCAAAATGGGCAGCTATGTATGGGGTGTAATTTTTATTTTGGGAGCAGATTGCCCTTTTTTTTTCAGGTGAGAGTGGAATGTGGGGTAGGGGAAGTAGGTATATTTGGGGAGGTAGGTTGGGGAGGTAAACAGACAAGACAAACAAGATGCATACAGGGGCGGTATATAACACGTGGTGGGTGAACACCTTTGACAAGGAGGGATGTTTGGAAATCGCAAGACCATAAGCCCCCAGATGGAAACAGTGGGACTGAGGTCCCCACCCATGGACAGTCACCACTGCACCTTCACGGCCCAGAGGGTGGCTGTTTTGGGGACTGTGTAGGAGGCATACCTCTCAACCTGGAAACATCAAAAATCTGGACAAGGCCCATGAAAAATAGGTACAAATCTGTACGCTGATTAACATCTAATTTGCATACATAATTATGTAACCCCACCCACTCCAATGGAATTGTGGGATACCAACTTTCAAACACAAACTGAACAGACAACCAAAATATGGCACCAGAGTCCCCCTGCAGTCATTCCAATGTCCCATTAACTGGCTATTTCGCCCCATTTACCATAATCACTAATGTGTGCATACTGCTTTACTTCTACAATTATTTGGATTTTATTTTTACATTTTGCAGCACAACAATTTACAAACACTAACAGACATCTGCCAAACAAAACAATACTGTCTCACCATGAAAATAGACTTGGCATTAAAACTTCTCTGCCCTTGAAACTCACATTCTTTGAAACCCACACCACATCCAAAGAAAATGCATCTGGCCAGTGGTGGATAAAGATTACCTTTGGGCCATTTTAAAATCATTGGCCCCTTGCACACAAAACAAGAAACATACATGTGTTATTTTCTTTGATACACCTTCATGACTTTATTAAGTTATATTCCTTGTATAATACAGCACACTTGTTAGAGTGCATTTTAAATTTATTGTTTTTAACATTTTTCCAGTAAGCAATGAAACAAAATGCATGAACCAATAATGACAAAACTGCCCAAATCAGAAAATTTCCATCATGAAAGTCTACTTAAACTTCTACAATCCACTGGTATCAGTAAAAATGCACAATCTCTGCAGAAGTCAGTCATATAAATAATTACACATTAAAGAGGACATTCTCAGGACTGCAGCATCTACCCTCTTTAAAAATACAACAGTACAGTATCAGCAATCCATCTACATACTGTGGGAGTAGAACCCACAACTTTCTGGAGCAAAAGCAAATATACCTACCTGTTGTGCTACTAACAATACAAGTGGATGTTGTATAAGCAGCACTAAACTTCTCTTTCCCTGAAGAAATGTGCAGCATGAGAAATCTGGAAAAGGCCATAGTTTATTTTTTTTGGGGGGGGGGGCAAAGGCCCAAAAATGGGGACACATTTTAAACATTGCTTTTATAATCTTAGAAAGTTGCTAAAAAAGTTGTTACCATGTGTTACCATAAGAAGATAAATGGCTATCATTATTTAGTGAATTCAGCTAATTTGCCAGAAAACCATAAATTCTATTTAACATTTGTTTACTGGGAAAGCCCAACTTGGTACAAAGCCACTTTTTAGCAAAGCCAGAGGCCTGGGGAGAAATGCTGCAGACACATGTATTTGTATCATGGGAGGAAACACACAAACACAGGGAGGACATGCAGGCTCTGCACAGAAGGCACTTCAGCATAGAATCAAACCAGAGAACCTCTTGGTGGGAGTCAACCAGACTACTACTGTGCCATCCAAATTTTAAGAGAAACAGACCAAAACTTATGAGCCAAACATTTCAGACATTGTGAAAATGTATACAGTTGCAATAATTCTTTCAAGCAGAAGTGGTGGCATGGGTAGAGAACTCAGGGTCTTGCTTTAACTGTGGCATTTTACAGACACAAAATTATAGACAATGTCTCAAAGACCTGAACACACACACACACACACACACACACACACACACACACACACACACACACACACACACACACAAACAGACACACACACACACACACACACACACACACACACACACACACACACACATACTGATAAATGGACTACAAGAGCTTTCTGAACACACACACTGATAAACGAAATACAAGAGCTTCTGCATACAGTATTTCAAAGACCTGCACACACGCAATAAATTAGAGAGTATCTGAAAGACTTGAACACACACACTTATAAACAGACTACAAGAGCTTCTGCACATAGTATCTGAAAGACCTGCAGGTTGAATGAATTAAGAGTGGCCAGCCCAGGTTAACTGAAAGAACGACGTGTTCTCAAAGTGATAAAATGCACAAGTCACAAGAAGTAAATCTGAATACATTCTGCACAGTATCTCAAATACCTGCAAGTTGAATGAAATACACACACACACACACACACACACACACACACACACACACACACACTATGAATTAGAGACAGTATCTGAACGGACTACAAGAGATTTCCTGAACACACGCACATTAGTTCAAAGAGCTTCTGCACACAGTATCGCAGTACTCAAAGAACTGCAGATTGAATGAATTAGAGCCCAGGTTAACAGAAAGAATAGCTACACTCACACACTGCTATCCATTTGTACTTGATTCCCTTACTTGAGTCTTCCAAACGAGTGCTGCTATCCATTTGCACTTGAGTCCCCAAACCGAGTGCTGCTTCTGTTCCCGGACATGGCATTTGCAGCCTGTTGCTGCCGTTAATCCGTTCCCGCTGACTGAACATCCAAACTGAGTGCTGCTGAATTTCCAGGACATCCAAATTGAGTGTCACCTGCATTTGCAGCCTGCTGCTGCCGTTAATCCATTCCTGCTAGCAGCTCCGACAGCACGAAATTTGAAAATTTAAAAAAAAAAAAGAAAAAAAAATACAAAAGAAAAAAATCGGAAATGAAGGGGTGCAACTCGGAAATCGTGGCACCCCTTCATTTGGACCTCAAAACTTGATAAAATCCGAGAAATTCGGTATGGTTGGGAGGTATGGTAGGAGGGGCAGGACAACCCGGGAGTTGTGCCACTTTGGCCTCAAGCTGGTGTAGAGGTTCTGCAACAGAACGTTCAATCTCTCTACGCACCACAGCCCGGACCATTCGAAGGGTGATAGGTGCCCCTCCACCCACGCTTGCACAGGGAGGCTGAGCCCCATCCCCTGCAGCACTTCCATCTGGAGGTGGCACAGGGCCAACAGAGGAGGAGGTCCCAGGCTGGGCACCAGATCTGCTGGTGCCAGATGCCATGGCCAGCTAAGGTGGGACAGGTGGGTCCGCTGGGACCGGCCTTCCCATACGAACTATGTTTTGGAGAGTTTAATAAATATATGGGTTAGTAACAGTCAACAGCATTCCCAATTAGTTATAACAGCATGCAGAAGTATTCCCATTAACCAAACACACGAGATTTTCAACAGCTGAAAAGCAAGCATAACACATGCATATATAGAACAATAGTGGACATTACAACAGCATGCAGGTTTAATTGATGGCAACAGGCCACCAATATTGTGGTATTTTAACAGGGCACATGCATATAAATAAATGCAAATATTTATAAACCAATAGGACATATGTCCCAACAAATATTTTGAGATTAGACATACCGATTGAGGTGTGAAATTGCATTTTTTATGCACATACAGTAGGGTGGGAAAAGTTAGCTCAATTAACAACTTATATATCCTTCTAGTTTTCACTACATTCCTGTTAACTGCAGTTATATGTCCCTTACATGCATTATTACACTACCCAATGTCCTTATATTGTGCAATTGGATTTTGCTAGATCATTATATACATGAGCTGTATCTTACATACAAACTGTCCAAGATGCAGATGTTACTGCAACCTATTTTGAGAATTGCTCACACACACTACTGCTAAGATGGTACACTGACAGATCTACTTTCATATAATTATCTAGATATGTTCAGGTGAAAGTATCAGTTATACGTTAACAGCTCCCTACATTTCTGGCAGCACACTGACATTTCTGGGGAACACAGTACCAAGCTACTCATGTGCCAGATTAAGCTGTACATGCTGGGCATGAACCAACAGTTGAGGGCTGTAAATATGCATAAAAGCTACTGGCACTCCCTTCATCCCCATTATATGGGCCTACCCAAGTGTGGGTTGACACTGCTTAATACAACAGTACTATTTGTAGAATGCAGCAGTACAACATATCAAAGAAAATGACACAGACGCACTCCAGGAATTATACATTTATTAAAGTAGTATTACACCTTTATTTATTGGGTTAAATGCCTTTTTGAAGGCTCTCTCATTTATTTTATATAACAGTACATGCAGAATACTAACTAACCTGCCTCATGATGCAGCCTTTGCAGCCTATCTTCATGGGCTTGGAGGTTCATAGCCCGGTCACCTGCAGCTGTGAAGTAAATGCAGTGATATTGAGAATACCTTTCCATAGTACAGACAAGCATGGCAATTATTAACTACTTAACACAATGGCTACTTACTCAGTATTGGGGCATTAGGCATCATACAGGATTCCTGGATCCACTGGTCCAGTTCATCACCCCGACGCCGCTTCAGGTCAGAATGATGGTGTTCGAAGAACACCATTGGCACTGGTGAGATCATGGGCAAGACGGTTCCAGGCCTCCGTTTTATATTGGGTACCCTGTGACTGGCCCTGCAGGAGTCTTTCCTCGTGTTTGTGGACAAGGAGCCAAACCATAATTTTGGACTCCTGGATGCCCCAGCATTGCACTCTAAATTGAGTGCCTTCACCCACACCAGCCATGCTGACTGCAGAAGGAAGCTACAACCAGTTATAGCACGTATTCCCGCCTGTGGAGATTAAATATGCCTCATTTCCCGCACTTATTTGTGATTGGCCAGTTTTGAAAAAGCTCAGCTGTGGGCATGCCTGCTTAGCTGATGTTGGCAATGTTTAAAATCCCTTTAATAGATATGTCTCGTTGAAAGTGCATGTTTGTGAAATGTGGTTAAGTACTGTGACTATAGTGCACAGAATCCTGAGTTCGAGCCCTGTCATTGCTTTTTATTTTCCTGCTGGGCAGACCTGACTGATTAAGGAACAGCAAATCAGGTGTGAGCGTGTGTAACCAACTTTGCTCGACTTTGCCAGACTTTGCTCGACTTTGCTTAACGTTGCCCAACGTTGCCTGATGTTGCCTGACGTTGCGTTTGTTAGCGCGGTGTGCAGCTATGCATAAAATACGCTGGTTAGCATGGTGCGCAGCTACGCGCAATTGTATTTAAATATGCTGAATACTGGTAAAATGTGCTTAGCAGTGCTTCAAATTGCTTAAAATAGGGTACTCATGCCTCAGAATGCATAAACATTTCACATTCATATATATAATTCATGCACCACTATATTTAACATTTCAATGCTTTTTACAAAACTTAGACATAAAAAATGCCAGGAAATATTTTTGTATACAGATTTCCCACAGAAAATCGAACGTGCAGTAGTGGGACTCGAACTGGGATTTCCTCCTCTTTGTGCGAAGGCTCTAACCACTACGCTATTGCTATGTTGCTTAATTTGCATATATTTTTCTTATTATCCTCTTCTGGTGTCCAAGCTGCTAACTATAGCTAAGCAATGGGCAAACCCCGGGAAAACCCATGCAGCTACAGGCAGCTATATCGGAAGAAAAAAAAAATTATTTTTATTTTTTATTTTGTAAGTTGTTTAACATATGGGGGAGTGTAGTGTTACATTGCACACATGTGAGCGGACTCACTCATGTAACTGGAAGTTGCAGCATTTCTTCATTGCAGAGGCGTGGATTTTTGGACTGCAGTCCGACACGCCCCCTACACTCGTCCACACTCAGTGTAAGCTTTAGAGTTGAGGCAGCGCACCCTCATTAATATGCATGGCACGCTGCCATCATACGCTTACACTGGCGCTTCCGTGTAAGACTAATCTAGTCTTACACGGAAGATTAGTAAATCTGGGGGATTGTATTTATACTGTGGAGGCTCCTGATGTGTTAACTCCAAAATGTGTCGATGGTATGTTTAATTATGATGGCTCATGGTGCTACCTGATGAACAGTTGTTTGTCTTTTTGTAATGTGGGCTCTGTGTTGTGTTATCAGCCCAATTTGTCATCATATAACCAGTCAGATTTTGGTACTTACAAGAGATATTTTTAACAAGAATTAGATCAACAGAAGTAGTAATTTTCCTGTGCCTATGTGAATCATCTTTTCATAGTTTCATAGTTTCATAGTATAGTACTAGGCTATCTGCCCTGGGGCATTTGTAAGCCTAGTCATAGTGATCTTTGCCACCCAGAAATGGGTACAAAATGTACAAAATGTGCACAGAATACTGTACAATAAAATGCCTCTGTCTAGTAGGTCCTTAGTATATAAATTCACCCATATAATGTCTAGCCTGGATTTGTGTGCAACCCCTCTAGTAGTGACACAGAGTAAACATCACGACAAGAATTTCTCTTGAAGATCTCTTTAAGGCTCTGCCTAATACGAAGCTTGATCACTGTTCCAGGTTATCTCTTCTCCATGTCTGAATATGGTCTATCCCTCCAGCATGGAAGCTCATGGTTTATGAGAGTGGTCCTTCTTTACAGTCTTGGTCCTATCAGATTTGGTTTTGGATTTGTTCTGATTTGTGGTCCTGATCCATGCTAGGCAGATTTATCAAACGAGATCTCGGCGAGATCCTGATTGGAGCTACTAGATGGAGCTAAGCAGAATTAGTCTGATGAATAAGACCTCTGTTGGAATGGGTTGCAGTTTTTTGTTTGAGTACTTTGTGTATAAGACTCTTGTGAGAAGTGTACCATCCAGTTGGTGTTCCAAATGGGTATATGTGCTCAATGTCGAATATGGGGAGGGAGCTGCATCTGATGAGGTGGATCTGGATGTCGAAATGATGAGACATAGTGTAATGGTAGAATGTGACATTTGGTGATCTGGATGTGTCGTTGAGGTCTGAGAGGTCGCTGTCTACTTGGGTGGTCGCTGTCTATTTTGGCAGTTGGTTCTACTTTACTTTTTTGCTGTCTACACTTTAATTTTTGGGTACTTTGTTTTTCAAAGCTTGACTGTACATTTTTTGGCATTTAGTTTTAAAGGGTGTGGCCTTTTTTTCAGTTGTCCACGTTTCGGTGAGGCCTTTTTAGGAAGGGCATTGTGTCTGCTGAATTATTTCGACTGGATGTGAGCGAACTTTATCTGCGAACTTTGTCTGCACTTTGCCTTGTACATCTCTGGTTTGATCATAATAACGGCCGAGACAAGAGGGAATCAGGACAGATCCTGTTGGACTTCACTTGTGACTTGCCGGGATTAGTCTGACATTGCTCCAGCGTTGTGACTTTATGGCCAGCGATTTACCCAGTCTGTGACACTGTGTGGGTTTCCTTTTTAAGTTTAGCTGTTCCCAACATCTGCCAGTGATGCCTGGTGGTTAGCTTTTAAGCCAGGCCTTGGCAGAATCCAGGTGAAGCTTTGTGTGGTTGCTGGCCTCATCAGGGCTGTTTGGACTGTTGGCTGCTGTCTCATCAATAAAAGACAGTGGCTGTTGAAAACAGCGCCAGGTTTAAAGGCAGGGTCACTTCCCTAACTATGTCTCCGGCTGGCGTCTTCGGTAATGATTCTTTCCATTTATGAGTTCCATAGTAGTCAAATGTATGTTGTTGCGTTTCAGGGTCTGTACACAAGCTTGTGGAGTGGGACCCACTGTTGCTGTACCTGTCCGTGGGACCATCCCAGCTAGGTTGTATATACTTTTTACATATCATATTGTCCTAAGGGAGTTCCGTTTTTTTTGTGGGATACCCGTTTGGTTGGGTGATGCTGTCAGCTTACTTGTTTAGGGCAGTTCTCCAGGTCCCATCTGGGATGTGTTTTTGTTTTTTTCCATTGTCAGGATAAGTATCGTCTCTTTTGAGGAGTGAAGGAGGTCAGCTGGGATATGAATTTAAGCCAGAATGTTGAAGGAAGAGGTGGGTTCATTATTTTTATTTCTAACATTCAGCTAGTTAGCTCTGAGGTTTCCATTTTTGTTTTTAACTTTCTGTTGAAGAAGGCAGGAGGATTTGTTGGGTTTCTGTCATGCCTTTCAGTTTCTAAGTTTGAAGTGGATTTTTTTTTTTCTCATTGTTTAATGTTTTTCAGGAATGTCTTTCCTTCATAGGTTCACTTGATTTCACCTTTTTCTTCATTAGACATTTTTGTTAAGGGTTGAAAACAGTGCTCATCCAGTTAAAACAGTCTTACATCACCAAAAAATGTTAAAATTACAGCACTGTAACCTATAAGGTCTTCATGAGTCAAGGAACTGTTTACTGTTTAAGCTCGTATCACTGCTAGATTCTTAACAGAGTATGCATCTTCCAAAACACAATTCTGGCAACAACATCCACATTTATATCATGAATAGCCTACCTAGCTCAGTACAGATGATTCTTCTCTCTCTCTCTCTGTGTTATATTGCTATACATGCAGTGATTTTTTTTTCTGCCCTGGAATTCATCCATTAAGTGACTTTTTTTCCTCGCCACTGGTAAGTTCATTATGTCACATCCAAACCACCAGATGGAGACTTACCTGAACACAGGAGAATAATCATAAGTTTTCCATTGTTGAGGAAGCCATGCAGTGAAGAGTAAGGGAGAAGACATCGTGTCAATTACCCAAGGATGGCCTCCAGTTGTCTGTAGTTATGCCACACACTTCATCTGTTAGCTCAGTGAATATTTGATGTAATGTAGTTGTAATGTGGGTATTAAACCCTATTGAGTATTTCTGCACCCATGTAATGGTGGTATTGTATTGACAAAAGGCATCAGTGAGTGTCTATCACATTTATAAAGTTTTATGCCCCAAGAAAGTTATTACTGACAATAGGAAACAGACAGATGGAGATCTGACCAGCGGTCCCCAGAATTGATGGCTGTATTGGAAGCATTCTAGAGTGATAGCATCAGTGTCAAATCTGCTGTTGCCTATTAATTTGTTGCCCCATTCATTTATATTTACCTGCCTTATTGTTTCTTATTGCATTTGCAGGACGGAACTGGTGTACTGCGGCATTCACATTCAGACTAGTGGCCTTCTTTGCATTCACAGATGATGTTACAGAAAGCCTGTCCATCCCACAGTGAGAGGGCCATAATCTGGCCCACCAGGCTAATAGGATATGAATGACTGCCTGCAAAGCATTTTGCTCATGCACATTTTTAACTATCACTACTGAGGTTAGACAAAGCATCTGACTTCCAAGTTTAGTTTTCAACATGGAGCTATGGATTGTGGGATATCATTTGTTATAATTAGTCCCACAGTTCCTACATTACTTGTGAGTAATCTGCATTAAAAACATGCAAACTACAATACCCAGCAGAGCTGTATCTTGCTCATACAGTACTTGGTGCCATTACCTGATCTGGAGCCCCTCAACTGTAATCTGAGGAGCAAAACCAAAATATATATGTATATTCCCTGATATGTTAAGTCAGTCTCACGTCCAGTATTTGCTCACTTCAGCTTACAGTTAAGTAACAAGAAAGGTCTTTTGCCTCTTTCCCATCTTCTCTGAGTAAGAGGCATAATGCTGCAGAACAAAAAAGATAACACATGAGGCTCATCTAGGTGTAATTAAAACTAAAGCAGATGTCCAAAAAATACCTGGTTCTCTAATGTGAACAGCATGATAGGAGATACACTGACCCACTGTTTTGTGTGCTGGGCAGGCACAGTCAGAAACTCTAGTCTGCCAATCCAGATGGCAGAACTGCCAGTGGCTGTTTATATGGATATTACTACCGATTTCAGGCGGGCCATCAGCAACACGGGTCATCTTCTAGATATATATATATATATATATATATATATATATATATATATATATATATATATATACCAGATATCCCACAGTAGAAGCAATACCTTTTATCTCTGCCAAAATTGTTTTACCAGAACGACAGAATAACTCCGTTATGGTCATGGATTAATGGCATTGTATTTTCACGGCCATCATAAACAAGGCAATCAAAAATGTAAACACTCTAGGCATTTTCTGAAAGTTAGACATTTACAGTATGTGTCTGCCTAACAAGTACTTTGTTTAATTATGGCTGTAATAACAAGTTACATTCAGTGCCCCAATCTCCCTAACAAACATTAAATTTAATTATAGCTATTATAACAAGCTATATTCAGTGTCCCAAGTCTGATCCAAATTAGATAAACTAGTAAGACAGAGTAAATGTCAGTGTAAAGACCCTGTATGGATGTCAAGCAACAAGCCAAGATACGTAACCTGGATGAAGAACAGTTCATGTTATTAAAACAAATGGACCCAAACAAACACCTGTTTACCATCTATAACCTTGCAAGGGCAAAGAGATCAAGGGTCCCACGATCATTAAAACAGACGGCAGGCATACTTCTACAAGTCATTGTTCTGCTTTGAAAACATTTTATAGTGATGGTATCCACTTGGGCTTGACATGTCCCACTCGTTATGACCTTGTTTTTACTGGACTGTCTCCTTTGATATTGACAATCATACTGTGAACTGACCTTTTCAAAGGACTGACAAAGAAACCAGAATATCTCAAAGACCATGTATGGGGTCTATATTAAAATCGCAAAGAGGCATTACATTGAACGCCTCTTCAGCGACACATAAAGACTGAATGCACTAAACTGTGAATGCTAAAAACAGCAATTTGTTTCCCTGGGAAAGTAATCGCTAGTACCAAACACACACGCATACTATTTAAAACATAACTAAGTGGGGGGCCTCACCCCCCCACACCCCCCAACATGGGGGGCTGTGCCCCCCCCCCATTAAATATACCCACTCCAAGATCGCACTATGGTGGGGTAAAGGGCAATGCTATGGCTCAGGCCAAGCAATTTT
This sequence comes from Protopterus annectens, assembly GCF_019279795.1. Taxonomy (NCBI): domain Eukaryota; kingdom Metazoa; phylum Chordata; order Ceratodontiformes; family Protopteridae; genus Protopterus; species Protopterus annectens. The sequence goes on from NC_056732.1 coordinate 1,325,377,748, forward strand.
TTTTCCTGGGAAAAAAATCGCTGGCCTTTGCCTTCGCCATTTTCAGACTTCGGTCTTTTTGTGTCGCTGAAGAGGCGTTCAATGTAACACCTCTTCACGATTTTAATATAGACCCCATGTATGCTATAAGTTTACTCAATTCATTTTCATTTAAACTAAGGCTTCCACAATCTGAAGACAGGTAATGTCTGGTACTTTTGTATCTAGTGATTCTGATGTTTGACTCTCTTAAGCCTTTACAGCATTAGGAATGAACAAGTTTTAAAATGCTCTACTGTTTACAAATTTCATTTTATGCAGGCTTAAGCAAAATTCATATTTAAAAAATGTTTCTAATATTATTATTATATCTGGCTGATACAGTGATTGTGACAAAGAGTATACGTGTAGATTCTTTGAGCTAGACAGCAATGAAAAGTAATTCATGGAATGGAATGTTTGAAGGGCTTTAATTTAAGGCTTATGGACTGGCAAACTTCTTGAAATATAGAATTAATGTGGTTTAATGCATCAGTACCCTTAGTAAGTTTTGTGCTCCACTGAAGAATTTAGCAAAACCGGTACTAGAAGGGATAACCAATCAAATGAAGGTTTGACCATCTCTTCCCAGGATTGCGTGGCACATTAGAAGCAATTTGGGGTAATTGGAGCAAGTGGATAACCTGTAAGTGCCTGTAGATCTGCAGAGCCATTCAACTGCACTGAATTACAGAGCAGCTTCTTCACTGTTTTTTTATTGCTGATGCAAGATTGGACAGACTTACTACAGCATTTGCATTCAGAGTAGCAGCCCTCAGTACATTCACAAAGCCATGCAGGTCAGCTTACAATATGCCTTGCACTGAAAGTCCTAGCTGAATGCCAGTGGTCATCACAAACCCAGAAATCCATTATATTTTGATATCACATGTGACTCATTCTGTGACAGGCAGTGTGTGTGTGTGTGTGTGTGTGTGTGTGTGTGTGTGTGTGTGTGTGTGTGTGTGTGTGTGTGTGTGTGTGTGTGTGTGTGTGTGTGTGTGTCAGCCTGTCTGAGAGTGATGTTGATGGGATTACTCCAGCCCGGAGAGGGCAAAACCACCAACTGAACATCAGCAGTGTTGTCATGGCAATGGATGGTGCCAATGACAATACTAACATGATGGATCATAACAATGGGGCGGGCCAGTCAGACAGATTTTCCCTTTACAATTGGTTGCAGCAAGGCAATGACTTTGCGTTTTGATTTTGAAACCTGGGAAGTCAACTATGGGTCTGTTAATAAGCAGCTTAAGACATTACACAAGCAGATGTTAAAATTTCGTAAACTTCAGCTTGGAAATTGCTACATGAGGGAATGCCTTAGGAGAAAACATGTCCCTAAGGGCACAAGAAACTAGAAATATCCTATCGGACTTACCAACAATTCAGATCTGCACCGTGAGTTGCTTAATTTATTTAATTGGCACAGTTGTGAACTTTTGGAAGTTTTGTCAGGGACAATGACAGAAAAATGACTGCTTTACATGATTCTGTCAGTATATTGAACACTCGTATACAATCTGACTTGTTTAAAGTCAAGAAAAATGAATGTATGGCAATTTCTGTACAAATTTATAAAATCATTGAAGAGCTTAGGGCTAAACAAGCAAAAAAGCTCTTTAGAGATAAATTAGAATATGAGGCCCAGAAGGCTTACCCTGTTCCAACTGGGAATAGGTCAACTAGTAGTAATGATAGCAATGTTTTTATGGCTCAAAATGATGTTGGTTTTGTGAACCATGAGATGAATGTTCTTAATGATGCTGATGAGGAAAATGATATTGTCCCTTTGCCGGTGCCCCCCCGAGGATGTCAGAAGGACTAATGAATCAGAGGGGAGGGAACCCAGGGACTCTGGGGGGGAGGAACACTTATTCTTGTGGTCCCAACCAATGGAGGTGAAGAGCAAGGGAGAGGGGCAGGGGTGAGGGATCAGATGGTAGAAAATTCCACCAAGGCTTGTAACATTGTGTTGAATGGGGCTGGTGATTTTAAAATGTACAACTTGAGTGAATTGGAGGTTACTACTAGTTGGGCCAATCAGTTTGAGAAAGGTCTCACTTTTGCACCAGCTAGACCTGCTAGATTTGATGACGTGTTGGTGCATTTGAAATTATTTGTTAGAAAGCTCAAGTTTGGGTTTTTATTTTAATTAAAACAATTGCAAGCTAGGTACCTCCATTTTGTGTAAGAGATCCAGCATTTTCAATCTAACATTGCACCTCATTGTCAACAGGTTTGATAAGATATGTGAATACGACATTAGAAAGCTGCTCTCCCTCACTACTAATAGCCCCTCCAACCTTAGCTCTGAAGAATTGGGGTTGTTGAAGGGAATTACCAGATAGACAAATAAGGGTTATGAAACCTGACAAAGGTGGTAGCCTGGTGATTATGGATGTCAATGATTGCAATAATAAAATGTTTGTTTTACTTTATACTGATACATACAAAGAGGTTTCAGTTAGTGAAATGAACATTGCATATCAAAGGATTGATGCAATGTTGGATGATTTAGTGTTAAACAACCAAATCAGTCTAGATGAATTTGATTTTCTTAAAGTTCCTTATCCCAGGACCCCCACCATATTTCGCATCTCCAAGATACATAAAAGTATCCACAGTCTCCCATTGAGACCTGTTTTTGAAACTAAAACATCTAAGACTTTCCCCCTTGCTAAGTTTGTAGATCACCACTTGAAAAGGGTACTTAGTAATCACAAGTTCATAGGTTGATAGGTTCATACTAGGCTATCTGCCCTAGGGCATTTATAAGCCTAGCCAGAGTGTGTTTGGCTTTCACCACCCATTTTAAATTAATTTTGCTATGCCCTTTTTCGAGGTTAGTATACTGTGCCTCTGTCTAACAGTGACACAGAAGTGATACCCGGGGTAAACCTACTATCTCCCATCCACTCATCAAGATTCCTCTTGAAGAGAGTCAATGAGGGACTCTGCCTAACCTGGACTGGGATTTTATTCCAGAGTGAAGGGAGTCTCTGGGTCTGTCCCTCCAGCATGTCCTATTTATTTCAGTGCTGAGATTCAAGTCTCTCGAGTGAGTAGCTCGATGGGATTTGGAATTTCTGAGGTGCAGCATGTCCATTAATTCCGGGTTGGACATGGCTTTATACGTCAGGCACAGATCGCCTCTGAGCAGGCGGTATGCCACTGAATAGAGCTGGAGTTTCTTTAACCGGGCAGCATATGGCATCTGTTTGAGCCCTTTGATCCTCTTGGTGAGGTACTTTTGGGGTCTTTCCAGTTGCTGCAGGTGTCTGGTAAGGTACATCCCAAAAGGGGCATTGTACTCAATTATGGGCCTGATGAGGGATGAGTAAAGAGGCACGATGACCTCCCCTGATCTAGATGTGAATCCCTTCATGATTAGGTGGGCTATATAAAATGTTTTTCTAACCACTTTGGCCATGTGGTTGTCAAATGAGAGATTGCTATCAACTTGGGTCCCCAGGTCCCTAATTACTTCTTCTGTACTTAATGGATTATCACCTATGTGGTAATCTGTGGGCACTTTGTTTTTGCCAAAGGGGATGACTGTACACTTTTTGGCGTTTAGCTTGAGGCCATGGCTTTGGCACCAGTTGTCTGTTTCTATGAGGCCCTTTTGGAGGATGCTTGTGTAGGCTGGAGAGTCGATTATGGCCCAGTTTGCAGTCATCTGAACTTGGTCAGCCACAGTCCTTCCGTGTTGGCCTGTACCTCCGAGAAATATATACCGAACAAGAGAGGTCCCAGGACTGAGCCTTGTGGGATGCCACTTGTAACTGGTTTGGAGTCTGACATGGCTCCAGCAATTCTAACCATGTGGGTTCTGTCCTTGAGCCAGTTTGCAACCCATCTAGTGACATAGGGTTTATATTTAAGCTGGTGAGCTTATCTATAATGCCCGAGTGGGGTATTGTATCGAAGGCTTTTGTGAGGTCCAGGTAGGCTGTGTGGACCACCTTCCCCTCGTCAAAGGCCTTGGTGACTGTTTCAAAGAAATCAACCAAGTTTAAGAGGCAGGATCTGCCCTTAACAAAGCCGAACTGGGTAGGATCCAGTGTCTGTAGGTCCCCAATATCTTTATTTATGAAGTCCATGATGATCCTTTCCATAGCTTTGCAGACCAAGCTAGTCAGGCTTATGGGGTGATAGTTTCCAGGATCCGTTGAGGCACCACCTTTGTGGAGAGGGACCACTGTTGCTGTACGCCACTCTTTGGGTACATGTCCTGTAGTTAGGCTGAGATTGAACAGTAGTTTTATGTTTGGGTTTAGCTCTTCTTGGAGTTCATGTAGGATGCAGCCCGGGACACCGTCTGTTCCCATTGATGCTGTGTTTTTTGCTTTGGAGAGGGCGGCTCTTACCTGAGCATCTGAGATGTCAGGGGGGCAGCACTCTGCTGGGATAGATATTTGTCCTTTTGGTGGGGGGGGGGGGGGGAGTTTGCCCTGAACCTGTCAGCTAGGATTTTGGCAATGTCTGTGGGTTTGGTGGATTTTTTGTCACTTTGGACTAATTCTGAGCATATCTGGGAATTCCCACCCAGGTTCCTAACATAGCTAAAGAAAGCCTTGTGATTATCCTTAGTGCCCTGTGCAATTTTTCTCTCGAAGCTGGCCTTAGACGATTTAATGAGTGCCCGTAGTTTTTTGCTAATACTGATCAGAGATGCCTTCCCTTTTTGGGATTTTGCTCTATCATGTAGTAGCTTCCTCCTTCTATTGTATAGTTTGTTTATGGCTGAGGTCCACCAAACAGGACATCTGCCTTTGGAGGATTGGGTCTTAGTTTTATTTGGGATTGCATGATCCATGCATTCCTGAAGGTGTTCATAGAATGTGTTTATAAAGGATTCTGTGGTCTGGGCCATATTTTCCACAGGCCTGGGGGCTTTGAAGAATTCCACCTCGGTTTTGAGGAGTGTGAAATTTGCTTCAGTGAAGTTTTTCACTGTGGTTTTCTGGGCAGGGGGTGGGGTCGGGATGTGAATATCCAGTGAGATTAGTTTATGGTCTGATCTTACCAGTGAGGGATTACACTTCTGGTCTGGAGCACAGAGTCCCCATGTTGGTGATGATCAGGTCCAGTATGTTTTCCCCTCTTGTGGGAGTGGTAACAAGTTGTTCCATAGCATTTGAGTTTATAAATTCTAGGAACCTTTGGGCTAGGGTGTTGGAGCTAGAGTAATGCTCCCAGTCTATGTTTGGGTAGTTGAAGTCACCCAGTATAATGGTGTTTGGAGGGACCTTCATATTTTCCAGTGTTCTCAGGAAGGCCGAGTAGGGTTCCTGGGTTTGGGAGGGTGGTCTGTAGCAGGCTATAAACTGGAAGCCAGTTTTAACCACTGTTAGTTGCACATAGATAGTCTCTGATGCTTTGTGCTATGCCACCAACCTGGAGGTGTGGGTATCTTTGACAAATATTGATACTCCCCCTCCTTTTGTGGTTCGGTCCAAGTTTTGGGGCCGAAAAGCATGGTATGAGGTATAACCTGGTAGTGCTGGGGTGCTCTCGGGAGCCTTGAACCAGGTTTCTGTTACTGCACAGATATCGATGTTCTCTATGCTAAGGAGAGTTTCGAGTGCGTGCATCTTGAGGTTTAGATTTCTGGCATTGAGTAGCATTACTCTTAGTTTCTTATTCCTTGTGATACCTATGGAGGTGGGTTTGTCTTTTGAGCCTTGCCTAAAAAAGGCACTATGGGGGTAGCAAGAGCCTTTGCCAATATCCGAAAGCCCAAGGGTGACAGGTGCAAGCCATCGCTAGCAAAGCATCGTGGTTTGTTGAGCATGTGATCCCAGGCTGACAGGCATTGGATCCCCTTTGAATGACACCAATACCTATGCCAATTGTTGAAATTGATCATCTTGTCTTCATATTGTGGCATCATTCTTGGTGAGGGTAAGATGCTACTCAAGGTCAGGGTCATACCGGCCTGAGCTACATGCTCAGAGAGCTCCTGTATGTCTCTTTTCATGTAGTCCAGGGAGGTACGTCTCAGGTCATTCACACCAGCATGGACAATGACTGAGTCATATTTGTACTTGCCTTGGAGTGACCTGAGTGCTTGTGTTATGTGGCGCATCCTAGCACCCGACAGGCAGCTCACCGTGACCTTCTCCTTGTTCAGCCTGGTGAGCAGGACGTCAGTGTGTCTGACGATAGAGTCACCTATTACAAGTGTATCAGGTGTGTTGTTTAGCCTTAGGGGCTGTGACTGTTCAGCACTTTGGCTTTGTGAGCTATGTGTTGCACGTGATGTTCATCGTGCATACAGCTGCAGTCATAACAGATGGGTTTTCCTGTCGTCAGGCGGGTCCTCGGTCGGCCGAATTGCAAAGTCTAGGTCCGGCATCGGATGTTGTCGCTTCTTCCCTGACGTCAGTGCGACAGGGGTATAAAAGAACCAGCCGACGCCATTTTCTTCAGTCTTTCTTGCCTCGCAGTGCCCGAAGCAGAAGCAGTTCGCAAGTGCCGGTCGGCCAGCTCCTGAGATTACGAATATTTTTCAACCAAAGTCTTCTTGAAAGCTAAGTACCCCGTTGGGGAAACTTTTCTTGCCTCGGACCGATGTCAGACAAAGTTAATAATTGCATTTCATGTGGGAAGCAAATACCGCATAAGGATTTTCATTCCCTCTACATTCCTTGCTTAGGCCCAGACCACAACGTCTCGGCCTGTCATTTTTGTGCTACATTCAACAGACACACTATTAAGCGTCAGGCGGAGTTCGCCCAACACTATTTTGGCAAAAAATTTAATTACATTATGTCGTTGGATGCTCCGACTTCAGTTTTGAGTAAAAGATGCAAAGATAAGGACCGACATACGAGGTCCGCGACTTCTACCGACACCACGCTAAAGCCGACTACAGGTGCTGTGGTTCTCAGCGAAGTGCCTACACAGCCCCTGACTACCGATGACACTTCACTGGCAGTGTCTTCTGTGCCCGAGGTCGCAGGCTCTTCGGCCCACACCCCGACTACAGATACCGAAGCCACTCTTGGTGGGGAAACTCAGAGTTTAGATAGGCCTGCCACCTCTCAAGGTGTCTTCAGGCCTTCTTCTTCTTTTTCCATCAAGGCTTTCACTAAGTCTAAAGCAGCCATGCATACTAAAAGACAAGCTCCACAGGGTCCCTCTCAAGGCCCCATGCCTAAAAAGCTGATGCTCAAAATGGCTGAGGATTTGATTACTCTTATCAGGGGTTCTCAACCCCCCCCTGGACAAAAGGCCCAGAGTGGAGGAAGAATCCCCTTCCTCGGACCAGGCCTCCATTATTTCAGAACATTCTGAAGACCAGGAACATTCATACTCCCCTTTTGAAGCTTCTGATGCAGAGGAGTCCATTCCCTCGGTCTCTGCCCCTGAGGATTACTCTTTTGGGGAAACCTTGCATACCTTGAGGGAACACTTCCACTGGGAAGGCCAAGAGTACTCAGACTCCAAGAAAAGTCTTAGGGATTTCCTCTTGCTCCCTCAGCACAGACATCTGGCTATACCTTCTGTCTTAGACATACTAGATGATGTGTATTCGGAGGCCTGCCTCAACCCAGATTCTTTACCTCCAGCTCCAGTCAAGCCTGACAGGTATTACCGGGTTCCTGATTCACACCAATTCCTATACAAAAGCCATGCGGCTGACCCAGAAACTATTTAACAGGGTCCCAAGGGAATTAAGGCCTCCACTGCTAAAAATCCATTACCTTCAGAAAGAGATTCCAGAGCTTTAGAAAGGTGGGGGAAAAAGGTATACACCTCGGCCACCTTAACCATGAGGGCATTAAACTGTCAGTTCCATATGTTAAAATACCAACAGTTTCTGTTATCACAGTTGAAAAGCAAAATGTCACAACCTGAACAACCAGACTTGAAGGAGTTGCAGGATTTGTTACATAGTGCAGAGCAAGTGGGTAAACATACCTTGCAATGTGGTTTTGATGCTTTAGAGGCCTCATGTAGAGCTGCTGTTACAGGATCAGTCATACGTAGACATGCTTGGCTCAAAGAGCAAACCTTACCAGATCATGTCAAAGCTAAATTACTAGATGCACCTCTTCAAAAAGATGTATTGTTTGGTGTTAAAGCTGAGGAGGTATTAAAGAAAATGGAGGAAAAGGCAAAATCAATGCAAACAGTGAAAGATTTCCTACAGGTACAACCTCCACGTTTCAGTAGAAATTGGCCTTCAAAAAATTGGTCCTTTCCAGCCACGGACAGACCCCAAAGAGGTAGATTCAGGCGCCCGAGGGGTAGAGGTCAATCTCAAGGATAGTTTAGAGGCAGACAATGGCAAGCACCTACACAAAGAGGTGGTGAGGATAGTTCACAGCCATTCAGAAAGCAGAACCAATGACTTTCCCCTTTGCATGCCAAGCAAGGCTCAAATGGCAGCACCTTGAGGCGGAAAACTGGCATTTTCGAAAAATTGGCATATTGTCACAAAAGACAAATAGATCCTGGACATTATAGACAGAGGCTACAGATTCCACTTTCACACCCTTCCAAAAATGAGAGGCATGCCAAACCTGCCACACAATCAAAGGGCAGAGGCACAAAAACAAATTTCAGATGTCATGGACATGAAAGCTATTCAAGAGGTACCTGCACAAGAACAGTGTCAAGGTTTTTATTCCAGACTATTCCTAGTACCAAGGAAGGGCAAAGATTGGAGACCTATTTTGGACCTATCCATCCTAAACACATTTTTACTCGTGCCAAATTTCAAGATGCTCACATTACAGCAGCTTCTTCCCATGCTGGGCAAGGAGTCTTGGCTGGTAACATTGGACCTCAAGGAGGCATACCTGCATGTCCCAATCAGACAAGATTGCAGAAGATACCTCAGATTTCTTGCAGGTTCAACCCATTATCAATTCTCTGCATTGCCCTTTGGCTTATCTACTGCACCCAGAGTGTTCACGAAATGCCTGGCATCAGTAATTGCCTACTGCATACTTCAAGGGATACAAATATACCCATATTTGGATGACTGCCTGATCCAAGTGGACAGCAAGCACATACTTCTGAAACATCTGGCGTTTGTAATAATGTTGTTGAACTCTCTGGGATACACAGTCAACAAAAAGAAATCAAGGCTAATACCCTCTCAAACAATAATTTTCCTGGGTGCCAGCTTGAATACAAATACCCAGATGGCCTACCTCACGCCAGAGAAACAAGGGCAACTAACTCAATACTTCAGAAAACTGGCAACTTTCACCAGGCTGACTGCTATGAAAATCCTGCAGGCTCTGGGATTCATGGCATCTTGCATCCTGCTAATCCCATGTGCAAAGCTGCATATGAGGAAACTTCAATGGTACCTAAAAAACCTATGGTCTCAACACAGCCACAGTTTGGAAACAATGATACCACTGATTCCATGTCTTCAAAAGGAATTTCTGTGGTGGGCTCAAGCATGCCAAAGAAACACAGGTCTCCCATTCTGCAAGCCTCAAGCAAATCAAGTCATCACAACAGACGCCTTGGACTACGCCTGGGGGGCGCACATGACAGATTGGTGCATTCAGGGCAAATGGTCCCAAAAAGAAAAGGACCTACACATCAATCAAAAGGAAATGCTAGCAGTAATAAATGCTATTATGGCTTTCAAAGACCTACTGCATCCAGGCCAGCTATTGATAAGGACAGACAACACCACAGTAATGTGGTACATAAACAAACAGGGAGGAACCCATTCATACCCCCTATGCAGGCTAGCCATGTCTCTTTGGAACATGGCTCTGGAACTACAAATTGAACTTCAAGCACAGTACCTGCCAGGCAAGGAAAACACGCTGGCAGACAACCTAAGCAGCAATATGACAGATCCACATGAATGGAAGTTGCATCTTCAAGTTTTTACAAAAATATTTCAAGCATGGGGAAGGCCAGACATAGATCTCTTTGCCTCCCACAGAAATCACCAATTGACAAAAATCTGTTCAAGGACCTTTCATCCACAGGCCTGGAAAGTGGACACACTCTCTTTCAGTTGGACAACAATGACAGTTTATGCCTTTCCACCTCTTCCTCTGCTGCCCAAAGTTCTATTAAAAACCAGAGCAGACAGACCAAAAATGATTCTCATTGCTCCAGACTGGCCAAGACAACACTGGTACCCACTTCTGAGGAGCCTGACGCATTCTCCACCATTGATCCTGCCTCTAATGCCTCTTCTACTGACTCAGCACAATTTCAAAACTCTTCATAGTCAGCTGAAAACACTCAATCTAGCCGCATGGAAGATTCCTTAAATTCACAACAGACCCTACTCTCCAAGGAGGTGCAGGATGTCATTTTGGAGGCCAGAAGGCCTTCTACTAGAAAAGCCTACTCCACAAAATGGAAACGGTTTTGTGCCTGGAATCAGAAAAAAGGTCAGAATCTTGGAATACTGAATTTACCTCAAATATTACAGTACCTAGCTGAGATGCTAAGCAGTGGACTTTCATTCTCCTCCATCAAAATCCATGTCTCAGCCATTTCTGCAGAATACAACACTGATCCTCCTTTATTCTCTCACCCCCTCTTAAGACAGTTCCTCAGAGGGGCTAAGAATATAAAACCCCCCAGGAAACAACCAGTACCTGCTTGGGACCTCAATTTCATTCTAGAAAAACTGACCTTGCCTCCTTTTGAGCCAGCTGCTTCAACAGAACTGCAATATTTGTCCTGGAAAACAGCCTTCCTTCTGGCTATCACCTCAGCTCGCAGGGTTTCGGAACTACAAGCCCTCATGGCTGTGCAGCCTTTCATCATTTTCCATTAGGACAGAGTTTCCTTTACGAACCAATCCTTCCTTTATGCCAAAGGTAGTATCCAGGGTAGCCTTGAATCAGGCTATCCACTTACCTACCTTTTACCCTCATCCTCAAAACAAAGGGGAGAGGCTACTACATTCCTTGGACATTCACAGACAGCTATGTTATTATTTGGACAGAACAAAGCCTTTCAGAAAATCAGAGCAACTCTTTGTGTCCTATGCTACAGGAGCTCAAGGGAAGCCTATTTCCAAACAGACAATCTCAAAATGGATAGCCCACTGCATACGCTTTTGTTACTCTTTTCATGGTAAAACTGTACCTGCAGGCATCAGATCTCACTCCACAAGGGCCACAGCTACCTCTGCAGCTTTCCTCAGGGGGGTTCCTACCAAAGATATTTTGGAAGCAGCCACTTGGAGTTCTGTACATACTTTCTACAAGCACTATCACCTACCATTATACTCCAAATCTAGAGCGGGCTTTGCCACTGCAGTCTTGCAGGGCATCCTGGCTCCTCCTAGTTCCACCTAGTGCCTACCACCCCCTTTTTAGCTTTGGGATTCTACCCATCTGTTATGACTGCAGCTGTGTGCACGATGAACATAGTACAGTTTTGTACCTACCATAAATGTAGATGTTCGAGTGCTAATACAGCTGCAGTCCAGGTTTCTCTCCCTCCTTCCCCTCTTGGGACAGGCCAAATGACTAACACCTCCTCATACAACCTGATTGGGGTATTCTTTTATGGTGTATTTGCTTGCAACTACTGTTTTTTGATTATTTTGCATTGCATTTTTACATAAATTTATGTATTGCCTTCCTTCTGGGGGCACCTGACATCTGGGGAAAGAAAAACTGAAGAAAATGGTGTCGGCTGGTTCTTTTATACCCCTGTCGCACTGACGTCAGGGAAGAAGCAACGACATCCGACGCCGGACCTAGACTTTGGAATTCGGCCGACCGAGAACCCGCCTGATGGCAGGAAAACCCATCTGTTATGACTGCAGCTGTATTAGCACTCAAACATCTACATTTATGGTAGGTACAAAACTGTACTTTTTGTTTTGGGGTAGCAGTTGCTTGGGTACCTTTCCAAGGACTCCTGGCAGTTTTTGTCCAAGGTATCAAGGTACAATTTTTTATGTATTAATTCTGGCTTTGACCATACAAAGATTCTTACTCTTAGAACTCTGATAGAGGTCATCCTTGAGAACAATTTTATAATATTTGAGAACCAAATATTTAGACAGAGAAAATGAGTAGCTAAGTGGGGCCACATGTGCCCTTGTGTTTGCCAATGTCATGCTCATACATGGGAAAACCATATGGTTTTTACATCTGAATTTGTGGATAGCTGGTCCTTATATGGACAGTTTTTAGATGACATCATTATGTTTGGACTGTCACAAGGGGCAGGTTGGACCAGTTTTTCCAGTTTTTGAATTCTAGTACACATTTTTTTGAAATTTATAATGAAAATACAAGAGTACAGGGTTAGCTACCTTTATGTGTCTATAATTAAAGATAGAACCCAGAGAAAATTTGAGTCTACATTGTTTAGGAGACCAACATACTCTAATTCCCTTCTCCATTTTGATAATTGGCACCCTTTCCACCAAAAGAAGTCTTTGGTGACGAGACAGTGGGTAAGACTGGCCCATTTGGTAATTAATGACAGTGTTTTTCAGGAAGAATGTTCTATTCTATGGGGGATGTAGGAAAGAAGAGGGTACCCAGGATTGTTTTTGAACAACATTTTCAGAGAAGTGGAGAGGAAAAGACAGCAAGTACATTTCTCTCCTTTGCTGGGTACTGGCAACATTTCAACTGGTATCCATGGAATTAATGATCCAGCTTCCTCAAACAATACAAAGGCCTTTCAGAAAACTTCAGTGTTACCTTATAACGCACATTTTGAAGCCATTTGGAGTATTATTAATAAAAATTGGAGTATTTTTTGGGGTGCACCATGATCACCTAAGCAAGGTGGGGGCAAAACCAGCCATTGTTTACAAGAAAAATGTTTGTTTCAAAACACTCCTAGAGATACCCCCACTAGTTAATTCTATGGGGGGGGGGGTGATAGTTAAATGTGGTCAGTGTTCCTAATGTAGATTTATTGGAGGCATCTGAAGTTTTTATTCAAAACTTTGGGGTTATTAAATTAACATATAGATGCTATTGTAATAGTAGGGGGATTGTGTATGTTGCAAAGTGCCAGAGTTGTGAGTGTTTTTATATTGGCAAAACAAAAAGGCTGTTTAAGAACAGGATTTACCAGCACCTGTAGACATCCAATGTGGTGATTACAGAAATGCACTAGCCAAACATATCATAAACTTCTTCTTTCATTATTTTAACTTTATTGCCATTGATCGAGTTGCTTTTGGGGGGGGTCTGACCTTTATCTTGAATATAAGGAACTGAGGTGGTAGTTGAAATGCAATGCCACTCTTCCCCCAGGGCTTAATGAGGCAGTCTCCATAAGTAGTGTCATGTGGTTAAAGGCTCATTTTGTTTTATAAAGACTGGGTAATTTAGGTCTATACCTTTATGTGAGTTTGAATGGTCCTTCTCTAATGTGTATTTATTTTATTTTATTTTATTGTGTGGATCATATAAGTTATGGACATTGTTTACATTTTATAATTATTCCATTTTGCTCTGTTCATATTTCATATTGAATGTTTTAAAGTTTATTTTACCCTGTATTTGACCATGGATACTTTACTGTTGTCAGAACTTTAAATTTTTCTAGATTTTAACAAGAAGTGTTCGATTAAGTTGGTCATGTGGTTTTATCTTGTCTATTTATATGGTTGGATTGAATTGTTTGGGTATTCTGAGAGTCCATGTTTACCAAGTACGAAAGCGCTAAATCTTTTCAATAAAATAAGGACTTTTTTCCTTTGTTTTTTTTTTTTTTTTGTAATTTGCATTCCTTGTTTCGGTTCTGTGTGTCAGCCATAGCAATTTCATCTAATGCCTGGTGCCATTCCCCAAACTGGCCCAGTTCAACTGTATATTGAGGAGGAGAAGCAAAAAACATTTCCTCATTGATGACCAAAAATCATAAAAGGTCCTCTCTCCCTGACATGAAGACCAAAAAAAAAATCACAACTCGAATATCAGCATTCATTTTTGAATGCCTTTCCTGCAAAGCAGCCCTAAATTGGCAACTGCTGATCATGACACCCCCGCACCACCCATGCACTAGCTATTCTTCTGGTGTGTGTGTGTGTGTGTGTGTGTGTGTGTGTGTGTGTGTGTGTGTGTGTGTGTGTGTGTGTGTGTGTGTGTGTGTGTGATTGTGAGGAGGAGTGGCAAAAATTTGTGTACTTGCTAAGGGGCTAGTTGTACAAGGTGTGTGTGTCTACATGCTAAGCGACCAGCTGTATAAGAAATGTATGTTTGTGTGTGTATATATGTATATGTGTGGGTGTATGTGTGTACTCACATATATGTGGTATGAAATATATACAGAATTCAAAACTATTATCATTTTTATGTGTGTAGTAGAACAGACTTTTTATTCAGTGATTGGAAAAGCTCTGATCTTTTTGTACAGTTAAATACATTTTAAAAGAAATGCTCCCTGTCATTCTTAAAACAGACTGTCCTGCTGTGTTTCACTTAATCCTGGTAGAAAACAGTTGTCAGAAGATTTAAAAACTTTTGACTACGCAAAAGGAACCATGTGAGCAGTCTGTACTATGCCTTCAATATAAAGCTAGCCCTCACTCCTCAAAGAATTTGTGTCAAGCCCAACTAACAAATTATAATTATAACTTTTTGCTTTCTGGATTTAGCTAATCTTCATGCGCATCTTTTTATCATGATTTATTGTCCTGTTAAATGCCAGAGTAGTTGACATTGTCTGGATTCTTTCCTGCTAAATGAACACTGACTTTAATGTATCAGGAAGGGAGAACCATTAGTATTATGGCAGGCCTTAACCTGGTCTTTTAAAGTTTCAGGCTTAAACACACACATGCTGTCTATCTCTGAGCTACTCATTTCATACTGTCACATGGTGTTCATGTACTATCATATATGGGTTTTTCTATCTGAATTGAGCATCTGTTAGGACTGCATAACAGATCCTTTCTGTATTGTGGATGATTTACAATAGAGAGGAAATGGGTCGTTTCGCAATCCTTCACTTGCATTACCATTATATTAGTGTAACTCACTAGTGAATACCAGAAAGGCAAACATTTAGAATCATGGGAACCCACATTGCCAAGTCTTCAGATGTGGATTCTGAATGGTTGAAAATCCGGATTTACATATTTTAAATCCTAGATTGCCATTTCTCAGAATATTCCCTTTTCTCAGAGATATGTAAGTTTAGAGGGATAGTTCAGAGGAGAAGTACAATGTTTGATATTTGCACATTTCCTTTTTTTTCTTCTTTTGAACTTTTGTTTCATTATTTTGAGACTCTGCAATTTGATACTCATGATTTCATAACAGAGCCACCAGAATTTGTGTCTACTAGACTTATACATTGTACATGTCACTTTCGAATCTCACCCAGTATCTATGGCTAGTTTAGACTCATACACTTTACACGTGTACCTCATATTTATTTTGCAGTGCAGTGCTAATTTGCTTCTGGCTTGATCAGGCCACCTTTGTTTTACTTGAAGGCTTATAAAGTTACAGAGTAATTGGAAGCAACTATACTAAGTAAAATGGTGCATTGTGGTATAATCAGCACTTCCTAAGCCGTTTAAAAAATAGAATTTATCAGCTTATTTACACAAATGTCTGAAACTGATTAAATATCCACAAATACTTACTTAAAGCAAATCAGGCCTTTAGCTCATAGTCCCGTCATACTGTGAAGTGTAAACTAACAAATCATTACTTATGATTCCATTATCATAACCATTTTAGATTGTAGTGGTGATCTTCATAAATCTAACTGTAATATTTTTGTATCTTTACAACATAATATAGTTGCATATAACCATAATAACTACATACACTGCAATGCAGTTTATCTGTTTGTTTTACAGTTGGGTGCATAAATAAATTTGTTTAACTATATTCCTAGACAGTATAATATTTACAACAAGGCATGCCATTATTGTGTTACAGTTTTGCACTTGTTTAGGTATTTACATAATGTTTCACCAGTGTATCCCTTCAAATTTCATTCCCTTTGATTTTTTTGTACACATGTATGTGAGATGTCTGACTAGACCACTGAAATATGTGAAGTCCCTGCTTTTATTCTAAAAAGTAGATATTTTTCTTCTATCATGAATAAAATAATTCAAGGAGGTTTAAAAACAGGGTAATTATCACCAATATATCATGAACTGAAGTTTAAGTGTTGAAGTTCTAGTTTATTATAGAGCTTCTGACCTAAGCACTTTATATAACAATAATAACAAACAAAATACAGCATTTAAACAATTATAAAATGCACACAAAGTGTAAACTGGTTAAAATATATGAAAAAATAATAAAAAGGAGAAGTAAAATGAAAATAATAAGTGAAATGTAAGTTATCTCAAGAGTGATAAATAACGCTCCCTTTTGTAACAATAATGGAAGTCCATGTTTTGCGGCCAGTGAAAGTTTGATATGATGACAGTGATGGGTAGTTACCAAGACATTCTGTTAACAAGGAGTTGGGTTTCACATCACCAAAATCACCAGAAATTAATGAAAGGTCACCTTCAGTCTCAGAAAGTACTCTGAAAAAAAAGTAAAATGGGCAATGGTAGCCAAACTAAGACAACATGGAGACATTTTTGTAGAAAAAATAGCAGTGGGACCACCAGGCTATATTCTACTTTTAATAAAATGGAGAAAATGTCCTCTTTAGTAACACTGCAGTCATAAACATGAATATAAAACCAAACATGCACAAAAGCAACCAGCACATAAGTGAAACTCAAGGTCATCACGCCTTATACAAGCATTCTCTGTAGAAGTAAATATTCCCTCAAAGAACAGCCTGAATAGTCCAACAGTTAAACCCTGAAACTCAAGTCATCACCAGAAAAGGGTACAGTTATTTTAACAACTGTCAAATAAGTGTGTGTTTTTCAAATATTCCTTAAAATACAGCAATGCCATATAATAAAAAGAACAATGATGGGGGGGGGGGGGAGATGAGATCACAATGTGACTCCCAACTCCTGAATCGATCAGAAGAGGAAAACTACAGATCAGTTTAGGTTAAGGCACCAGCTGACTGATATAAAAAAGCTTCTAGCTGACTCTCTGTAAATGATGGTGGTACCCACTGTTAGTACTAGCCTCCACTCTTAAACTGAATAAATCGTCCACACAGAAGAAGTAGGAAGGCTTCAAACTAGTTCAGAACAGAAAAAGTCTGATGTCATGGCAGTCAAAGCAAAACTTTTCAGTAATAAAGTTGAAAGGTGAGGAGTCATAGACTTTAAATCACAGTCTGTTGGACATCAGCTGGTAAGTGACAAGTCTCCGAGGTACCAGGAACCTGAAAGAAACTTTCAAAAATGTTTTCAGGATGTAGAAAGAGTATTACCAATTTCAGTTGCTTGGATGAATACAGTAAAAGAACAAAGCTAAGTTGCAAATAAAAGGTAAAAATACAACTGTGTTAAGGGGTGCCAGATTGGGGAACAGCATCAGGGTTCGAATCTGCATGGCCTTTAGGACCCTTATTCCCTTCACTGTCCCCAACCCTCTTCTTAACCTTCTTGGATTTTCATATACTCCCTCATCCCAAATGCTAAAACACTAAGTAAAATCTGATGTGTCAGCACAGCATTGTGCTAACTTGCACTGTTTTCATATGAAATCTGTGTGTGTATTTATATTTTCATTCTTCTTTGCAGATAATTCTTTCTTTGTAAACATAAAATCACAATGACTTTTCTCATCTGTCTGCTTACACAGTCCTTATATTTTTCTAGGCTGTCTCAGGAAGCAGCATGCTATCTACCTGAATACTGATAAGCAAGCACTCTTTGAAAGAACAGAGATTTTGATCCTGTTTTTTTTGTTTTACATAAGGATGTCTTTTTCCTATGCCTGTGGAATCTGCAAAATAATATTATTTAACAAAATAAAATATAAATTGATGGAGAAAACACAGAAATGTGGCAGGCACTGTCACTTACTAACAATCTAACTTTTAACCTTTGTTCTTTTTATTGATACATTTAGGGAACTACTGTACCCAGACATGCATATGTGGTGTTGATTACACAAAAGTCAACATTGCCTGCTAGTGATAACAGAGTAGATGTTGTACTCTAATAGATTCATGAACAAATCTCACAATTTCAAAGATTGCATCTCACATTGACAAATAAATATTGAAGCAGCAGTAACAGCAATGTTCACTAATAACAAAAGAAAATGTTTTGAACAGGAGCAAGCCCCCATGTATCCCCATTTGTGGGTTTCTGTTCGCATACCACACCCCTCTTACTTAATTATAGTAATCCCACAACTAGACATCAGTGAAAAAAGGGCAAATGCCATGGGGAAAAAGAGTATTCCCTCTTCCCATCTGCAGTACTTAACTGCTGAATTCCAAGTTCACAAACTTTTGCTGCAGTACAGAAAGTCAAACAATAAAGTAAGTTGCAAGTCGTGCATATTCATTTGTGGTGTACAATGCACAGACCCAGAAAAAAAATATTTTTATTTATTTTATCTAACTTTGGATTATCAGGAAAGTCTGACTGGGATGACTGGCATTCCGCTTTCCAATGGAGTCTTAGGGAGAAGAGTTCCACATAGATGTAAACATCTTTGTAGTAAGGCACAAAAACAAGAATAATGTGTTTGGAACAAATTCAAATAATAAAGCAGAAATACACAAAAAAGTAGAGAGCCATTTGAGTGATGTGAACAGATCTTACAGTCACAACAAATGTAAACAGCAGTGATAAAAGAACTATATAAGTATTATGGAATAAAGTGACAATATTCATATAACAATTCATTGTATGAGGAAGCAACTGATTGAGTAGGTTTAACTTTAGAACAAGACTAGGCCTGACTTGTAACAATATTTTATGAATAGAAAGGATTGGATACAGTAATCAAAAAACAAAAGTGTCAGAATGTATGTAGATAAACATGTTAATAAGCTTTCTTAGATGTATATAATTAGATGTATGTATTGTTGGAGATTTTCACCTCTGGCCTCCACTGAAAATGGACATTTGTAGCCCAGTCGGACAAATCCGGTCAACAAATATAAAATAAATAAATAAATATAGATAGATTAGGTATGGTGGATTTGAGATTTGTAAGTATTGGAAAAGAATAGCAGGTGTTACAGTTTTTCTGGTGTTATTGTTAAGTTTTCATCTATATTAGGCTCTGAGTTTTTCGTGTGTCTTTTTTATTATATTAGGTATATGATGGTCAAATTTCAAATTATTGTGTATTATGTCTCTGAGCAGTTTAGTTTGAGATACTAACGGGAGGGGTGTGTTATTGTTCGAGGTATAGTAAATGAGTGTTTTAGTTCTTTGGTTTACTTAAGGGTGAAAAGCATGGGTTTAGCTTTGTTTGGGATAAGAAGCAGCTGGGAGTTGGGCATCCAGGATTCAACAGAATAGGAGTCTTGTGTGATTGTTTGAAGACTACAAATAGTTGGGGAAGAGCAGATGAAGGCAGCATCATCAGCATATTGTGTCACAGAGGCCTCTTTGGAAGCCTTGTAGAGAGAGAGAGTTTGTGTATCTGTTGAAAAGTAAAAGATCAAGGATGGATCCCTGGGGCACACCCGGAGAGACTGGAATGAAGGATGAGTATATTTTTTGTTGCCTCTTGACTAGACTGTGAAACCAGTGTAATACAAATTATGAGAATCTTAAGTAGGACGCATTATTAAGGAGTTTTTGGCATTGGACTGTGTCAAAATGCTTTTGGTAGATCCAAAAAGCCAGAGGGAACTAGGTGGCTTTTATTCCTCTCATAGCTGATTTTATTTGTAAAACTAAGAAGGGCTGTAGTCGTATTGTGTTTGAACCTGAAACAGTTTACTATCATTTTACTGAAGTGCAATCGGTCGAATGATCGTATCATCGACTCATGTCTGCAAAAAGTCACATTGCCAAATTCTGGTATAACCAAAATACATACCGAATTCGACCTAGGAACAATAACATGGGTCGAGATAGGGGCAAGATTAGTACGTCAGAAATATCAGAGTTCGACATTTTCAATGTTCGAGTTTCAGAGTTTGCGCAAAGTGGATTCAACCGAGTGCACTTCAGTACAATGATAGTAAACCCCTGAAACGATGCTGTGTAGTAGTGGGTAGATTGTTTTAGTTAGGTAATCTATGAGTTGAGTGTGGAAACATTATGTAGTCATTGATAGGCAGATGAGTTGCTTAGTCATTTTTAGCAACGTCCAACTACAAACAAACATTTGGAGATGTATACATTTTAGTATGGAAAATAATCCAGCTACTTGGCAAGAAAGCAGTTTGCCTGCAACAAAGTAAAATACAAGTTTATTTATTTATTTATTGTTATTTTACATTTGTTTACCAGGAAAGTTCAACCGGACACAGGTCCTTTTTCAGGTGAGTCCCGGGGAGAAAAGCTCCAGTTGTAAGAATTACTAACATTGCAGAAGTTGACAAAGATGTGAGACATTATGGAAATATTCACAAAAAATAGTTGCATAATGATGGGCAATACTATTCTATAGAAGTAAACATTTACATCACTAATTGCGCATGGATGTATACAATTTAACTGAGAAAGCGACTTCTTCTTCTGGCTTTTCCCAGTTAGGGGTCACCACAGCGGATCATCTGTCCGCTCATGACTGGCAGTGGAGTTTTACAGTGTTGAGTTGCCAGCCCGGTGCCCAACCTTGCACAGAAGGCACACACATGCACACACTCACACCTAGGGCCAATTTAGAGTGTCCAATCCACCTACTTCATGTCTTTGGGATGTGGGAGGAAACCGGAGCACCCGGAGGAAACCCACGTGACCACAGGGAGGCCATGCAGACTCCGCACAGAAGGCACCCCAGCCGAGAATCGAACCGGAGAACCTCTTGCTGTG
Organism: Protopterus annectens; assembly: GCF_019279795.1. Classification (NCBI taxonomy): domain Eukaryota; kingdom Metazoa; phylum Chordata; order Ceratodontiformes; family Protopteridae; genus Protopterus; species Protopterus annectens. Next base: position 1,325,398,596 of record NC_056732.1, read on the forward strand.
AGGTGGCAACGCTAACTGCTGCACCAACGTGGCTTTACATCACACATCATACATAAATATACTCAAGTTAAAAGAGAAAATATTGGTCTAAGATAACCCATAGTGAACAGTATTTAGAGAAAAGAGAATGAGGCAAGGCTTATCCAGGACAGTTGTAAGAACAGAGTCAAGTGTCCATTAAATGAGATTTTAGCAGCTTTTTAAATTGTATTATGGATCCGTTGGAAGTTATTGGGGTTGGCAATGTATTCCATGTTTTAGGAATGAAGTTTGAAAAGAATGGGTCCACTACTGAGTTGTTAGCTTTGGTAATGTCTAGAAGGAGTATGTTACTGGAACAGAGGGTTCGAGAAGTGGTGTATGGTTGTATAAAGTTTTGGAGAGCTGGGGTTTTATCTGACTGGTGCAGTATTTTGTGGGCAAAGGTTAACTGATTGAAGTGAAGTAGTTGAGGAAGTTCCAGACATTTTAGCTGTCTAAGAGATGTACAGTGATGTGCCCTGTATGAGGCATCAGTGGCAAACTTGGCAATTTCATTGTAACAAGATTCCAGTTTATTTAGATCAGTTTTGCAGAGGTTGGTTAGAAGTAGGGAGACATACTGGAGAGTTGATAGGAGGTGTGTGAGAGCGATAGTGGCTTTTGTATTTGAAGTTAAAATTGTTTCTATATAGTAGATGGTGGACCTTCTTAATGGTTAGAGCTGTGTAAATATCAAATTTCAAGTTATTGTCAATTTCTACTCCTAGCAGTTTAGTGTGAGTTATTGGAGTGATAATAGTTTTATTTTTGGATAAGACATTGAAAGACAGGGAAGTTGAGAGGGATTTTGTTGGGAAGAAGAGAAGGAGCTTTGTTTTGTTTGGATTTAGAATGAGTTGGGAGTTAGTGAGCCATGTTTCCACAGATAGGATTGAATCTTGTGTTATGGTGTGGAGGTCTTGTAGGGAGGAGGCCTGCATGTATTAGGGTAGGGTCATCTGCATTATTGTACCACTAAGGTGTGAAGTGTGGAAGTGCGGATGGAGCTGGTTGGTGAAGAGGAAGAAAAGTAGAGGCCCAAGGATGGTGCCTTTTGGAATCCCTAAGGCAACTGGGTGGGGAAAGTTAGTGTTGCCATTGGATGGCCTGCTGTCATCCTGATAGGAAGTTTTGGAATCAGATGATAGAGGAGCTACTAAGGTTTAGGGTGGAGAGAACAGTGATGAGTTATATTGTGATTTATCATAGCTATGGACAAGTAGTAATAAAATGAAGTAACAGTCATAGTTCATGAAATAAACTGCATATTTTTAGTTTTATGGTAATACTATAGTAAGAGGTGTAGCACAAACACTCACATTTCTGATACTTATACCAAGTACAAAAAAATAGGTAAATGGCAGCAGGATCATAGCAAATATTGCAATAGCTGTGGGAGTACTTAGTCCAAGCTGGTGCCCTTTCGTAGGTCTTTAGGCAATGTAAAAGGACTTAAGAGACAAAGGAGATCAAGTGTCACACACACACACATACACACACACACACACACACACACACACACATATATATATATATATATATATATATATATATACACATGTGTATATCTATATCTATACACTATATGTGTATATATATATATATATATATATATATATATATATATATATATATATAAAAAATATATATATATATATATATATATATATATATATATATATATATATATATATATATATATATATATATATATATATATATATATATATATATATATATATATATATATATGGGTTCCATACACTAGATCGAATTTTCACTAATTCGAAATAGTGCATGGAATGCTCACTGCAGTGAAAGTGCACTTAATCGAAAGTGCACTTACGAGAAGTTCAGTACAACGAACGGGTGTTGTACTGAACTTCCATGCAGTACTCACGGACCTTAGGGTTAGGGCATGGGTCATAGTAAGGGGATAGCCCGTAAGGTGCGTAACGACTGCAGCGCAGTGAAGGACATAGCAATGTCCTCCACTATGGTGCAAACCTTAGCTTGACTAACTATCCCCTTACCCTAACCCGTGCCCTAACCCTAAGGTCCGTGACTATCGCACCATAGTGGAGGACATAGCTTGTTTTTTATGTCCTCCGCTGTACTGCGGTGTTTTCGGTGAAGTTCACTTAAGCAAATGTTCACTTTCGTTAAAGTGAACCTTCGCAGAAGTGAGGCTTCCTATTACAAGTTCGAAGTAGTGAACTTTTGTTCTTGTAATAGGAATCTATATATATATATATATATATATATATATATATATATATATATATATATATATATATATATATATATATATATATATATATATGGATGTTCTTCATGTTTCACTGTTGCAATCATTACATTTGGGTAATCTGCTGGCAGGTTGCACTCAGTCAGCCTGAATAACAAAGTCTTGGGTCCTACATCAGTTGCTGTCTCCTCTTCCATGATGTCAGGTCGTCAGGGGTATAAAACATGCAGCCGATGCTATTTTATTCAGTCTTTCTTGCTGCACGGTGCCCGAAGCAGAAGCAGTTCGCAAGTGCCGGTCGGCCGACTCCTGAAATTTTCGCATTCGAGTTTCAGAACCAAAGTCTTCAATCTAAAGCTAAGTACCCCATTCAAAAAACTTTTTCTTGCTCCTTACCGATGTCCGTAAAAGTTAATACTTGCATTACTTGTGGGAAGCAAATACCTCATAAGGATTTTCATTTATACTGTATTCCTTGCCTAGGCCCAGATAATAACGTGCCTTGCTGTCAGTTTTGTGCTAGATTTAACCAACGCACTATTAAGCGTGAGTATAGTTTTGCTTCTAAATATTTTGGATCAAGATTTAATTATCCTGAAATGTCGTCGGTTAGCAATCCGACTACCGGAGTTCACAAAAAACGCAAAGAAAAAGACAGAGTCAGATGGTTGAGGTCCAAAACCGACAACGAAGCTTCTCCTTATCCAGTCGCCAGTTCGCCGGTACTCAGTGAGGCGCTTTCGCAACCCCTGATACCCGCTACTTTTGAGTCGCAGGCCTCTACCGAGACCCATTCGGAGTCTGGTATGCCGCGAGATTCTCAAAGTATTGTACCCGCGGATGTCTCTCCCTTGAATGGGTCCAGAGCCGCTGAGCAGGCACCGGCTTCTGAGGGTGTTTTCAGGCCTCAACATTTTTATATAAAACCAATGCCAGCTTCAAAAACAAGGTCAAAAGCATCTTCTATGTCTAAAAAACTGATGCATGAGCCACGTGCTCAGGCCCCTATGCCTAAAAAATAGATGATCAAAATGGCTGAGGGCTTAATTACCTTGATCAGGGGTTCCCCCACCCCCACCCCCCCATGCTAAGAGGCCTAGGCAAGGCACTGATTATAAATCTTCAGATCAGGTTTCCATTTCTTCTGATTCTTCTGATCAGGAATTTTTCATTCCACCCTATCAGGATTCTAATGCAGAGGAATCCATCCCAACTGCATCTCCTCCTGAGGATTACTCTTTTGGAGGAACTTTGCATACTTTAAGGGAACATTTTCACTGGGAGAGTCAAGACTTCTCTGAATCAAAAAAGTGGCTTAGGGATTTCCTTCTTCTTCCTCAGCATAGGCCTTTGGCTATACCTCTTGTATTGGACATTGTTGATGATGTGTTTTCGGAATCAAGCGTGGCTCGTGATTCCCTACGTCTGGCTCCTAGTAAGCCAGACAGATATTACAGGGTTCCCGACTTCCACAAATTTCTATTCAAAAATCCTGCTGCTGACCCTGAGACTATTTCACAGGGTCCCAAGGGTGTTAAGGCCTCTACAGCCAAAATCCTACCCCCTCTGATAGAGATTCCAGGGTGCTGGATAGATGGGGAAAGAAGGTTTATATGTCTGCTACCTTGGCAATCAGAGCCTTGAACTGCCAGTTTCATATGCTTAAATATCAAGAGCATGTTATGGGCCTACTGAAACAGAAAATGATGTTGATTTCTGATTGTGTGGAAAATAAAGAGTTACAAGAATTATTGCTTTCAGCAGAACAGGTTGGAAAGCATACTTTGCAATGTGGTTTTGATTCCTTGGAGGCCTCTTACAGGGCCGCAGTTACTGGATCTGTGATTAGAAGGCATGCCTGGCTCAAGGAACAAAATCTGCCTGATCATGTTAAAGCTAAATTGTTGGATGCTCCCTTGCAGCATGACACTCTGTTTGGTAATAAGGCAGAAGAGGTTTTAAAGAAAATGGAAGATAAAGCTAAATCTATGCAAACTGTAAAAGAATTCTTGCAAGTGCAGCCACCCAGATTCAGTAGGCACTGGCCTACTAAAAAATGGTCCTTTCCTGTGTCCAACAGAGCCTTTCAAGGCAAATCCAGGTGCTCAAAAGGCTCCAGATACCAAACACAGGGTTCTTAGAGGTCAAAGAAATGGGGTGCCTCCACCTCCAAATCTGGAGGAAACAAAGGACAACCCTACAGTAAGCAGTCTCAATGATTTTCCTCTACCATCACCAAGCACTTATCTTTTGACAGCACCCTTGGGGGGGAAAACTAGCACTTCATGCTCAAAATTGGCAGTTAATTACCCAGGACAAGTGGGTAATGAACATAGTATCCCAGGGGTACAGATTTAATTTCCATACTTTGCCAATTCCAAATGGATGGCCGGATCTGCCACAAAATCATGGATATGAGGGCTATTCAACCAGTACTAGAAAAGGAAAAAGGACAAGGTTTTTATTCAAGACTTTTCCTGGTACCCAGAAAAGACAATTCTTGGTGTCCAATACTGGATTTATCAACTTTGAACACGTTCCTGGACATTCCAAAATTCAAAATGCTGACTTTACAACTGCTACTGCCTATGCTAGGCAGAAACACTTGGTTAGTGACTCTAGACTTAAAAGAGACATACCTGCATATCCCAGTAAGGGAATCATGCAGAAGATACCTCCGCTTCAAGGCAGGTTATTTGCATTACCAATTCTCTGCATTGCCCTTTGGCTTATCTATTGCGCCCAGGGTCTTTACAAAGTGCCTGGCACCAGTAATTGCATTTTGCAGACAAAGAGGCATACATAGGTTCATAGGTTCATACTAGGCTATCTGCCCAATGGCATTTATAAGCCTAGCCCATAGTTATCCTTATCTGGATGACTGTCTCATTCAAGCAGAGGACAAGGACACTCTTCTTCAACATCTGGCATTTGTAAAAAGACTTCTAACATGCCTAGCGTACACAATAAACGAAAAGAAATCCCAACTGGTACCCTCTCAAATAATTACATTCCTGGGTGCAAGCTTGAATACAACTTCCCAGATGGCTTTCCTTATGCCAGACAAGAAAGGTAACTGACAATATACTCCAAACAAATGGCAACAAAACCCCAGTTATCTGCAGTACAAATTCTGCAGGCTTTGGGGTTCATGGCATCCTGCATTCTACTAATTCCATATGCAAGACTGCATTTGAGGAAACTTCAATGGTAACTAAAAGATTTATGGAGCCAACATTGTCACAGTCTGGAAACAATGATTCCTCTCATTCCCTGCCTACAATAGGAGTTTCTTTGGTGAGCGGAGACGTGTCACCAAAACAAGGGACTGTCATTCACTCTACCCCCTGCCACCCAAACTGTATCTACAGACGCATCAGACTATGCTTGGGGGGCCCACCTGGCGGGGAAATGCATTCAGGGCAAATGGAGCCCAAAACAAATGCATCTGAATATCAACCAGAAAGAGATGCTAGCTGTTCAGAATGCTCTGACAGCCTTCAAGAACTTACTTCATCCAGGACAACATAAACAAGCAGGGGGGTACACATTCCTATCCCCTTTGCAGACTAGCCATGGCATTGTGGAACACAGCTTTGACTTACCAAATACATCTTCAAGCTCAATTCCTGCCAGGAAAACAAAATACTCTGGCAGACGACCTAAGCAGAAATCTTATGGACCCACATGAATGGAAACTGGATCCACAAATCTTCAGCATGTTAACACGGAAATGGGGGAGCCCAGACATAGATCTAGTTACCTCGCCTCTCCCCAAAATTATCA